>NW_013754156.1:0-1093 GCF_000517525.1 Limulus polyphemus | reverse complement strand
GGGGTTGCCTTCGGATGTTGTGAAAGCAGAAAATATAAGTGAGTTTAAGAGGAAGCTTGATAATTACATGCTCGCTCTTTCAGCCGCTGGAGCGCTATAGCGCTACTGTCGACCCACTAATTGATGGTGAAGAGTAGTCCAAGAGCTGGCGGTGGGTGAAATTGACTAGTCGTCTTCCCTCTAGTCTATCACTTGAAAATTAGGGACAGCTAATGCACATGGCTTTACGCGAAATTCAACAAACTAAAGTATATAAAGCATATTGCCAGTGTTTTGGGAATGACAATGGTAAATAACACAGCTAGTTCGTTATAACGTAGAGAAAGTTCAAAGTATTAATAATTATTCTGCATATAAAATAGTACAGTATTTTACGATAATAAAACATACATATTAGGTCGTCAAGAAATTAATGTTCCGTTTTGGAAAACTTTCATTAACCACCCCCCAAAAAACGTACATTATGTATAATAGTTAAACGAACTGCCTAAACGTCACGTTAGTGTAGCCTATATAATGTGTGAAGTTTAGTATACTCTAATCCCTTATAATGATGGCACATGACGAGACACACATTCGGCATGTAATGCTGTTTGAATACAAGGAGGGAAACAACGCCTCTGTAGTCAGCAAAGAATATAAAAGAAGATTATGGAAATATTTTGAACGTTCGTAAGTGTCAACGATGGTTCAGCAAATTTCGTTCAGGTGACTTTAGCCTTAAAACTGATAGCAGGGGCCGACATGTTGGAATTAATGTTGATGTTCTGAAGACGCTTGTTGATTCTATCCCAAGGCAGCACACTCGTGAAATGGCCCTAAATCTCTCATGAAACAATACGTAAACATCTAAGGAATATGGGAAACTCCATAAAGAAGGTTATTGGGTGCCTCACGAACACTCCGATGATCATCGTTTCCAACGTGTGAATATTGCTTCGTCTCTTCTGGCGCGTAATGCGCATGAATCATTTTTGGACAGAATTATCACCGGCGATAAAAAAAATGGATTCTCTGTGCGAATATTAAACGCCAAAAACAATGACTCAGTCCTAGACGGAAACCACTTCCGACCCCAAAACTTGGACTCCAT
>NW_013754155.1:0-2035 GCF_000517525.1 Limulus polyphemus | reverse complement strand
AGGGGTACATACATTTTTGCGTTTTGCGATTTTCATGGGCGTTTTTTACCACTACTTCGCCTTCTGTAAATGGATCTTCACCAACTTTGGCATAAGGGTTTGTTGGGTCCATGAAGAGATACATACACATTTTCAGTATTGCATTTTGCGTTTCGCTGTTTTTATGGGCGTTTTTTTGTTTTTTAACACCACCTCACCTCCTGTGGATGGACCTTCATAATTTGTATAGAGGTTCATTGGGTCTATTAGAGGACACATACAAATTTTCAGTTTTGCATTTTTGGTTTTTTTACCACTACCTCACCTCCTGTGGATGGATCTTCACCAAATTTGACATGAACGTTTGTTGAATTCATATAAATTTTCAGTTTTGCGGTATTTATGGGCGTTTTTTATCACTAATTCGCCCCCTCTTGATGGATCTTCACCACATTTGGCATGAAGGTTTGTTGGGTCCATACGGAGATAGATACAAATTTTCAGTTTTGTGTTTTTTATGAGTGTTTTTGCGTTTTGTTTACCACTACTTCGCCCCCTGTTGATGGATCTTCACCAAATTTGGCATGAAGGTTTTATTTGTTGAGTCAATACGGAGATACAGGCAAATGTGCGATTTCACATTTTGTGTTCTGCAGTTTCCATGGGCATTTTTGCGCGTTTTTTTTTCTTTATTTCTTTTACAATTTCATATAAGGAAGCAACTTTTCATGTCCTAAGATAACTTTTCATTAATCATGAATTTTATAACTTCCGTCCAGGGGACGGATACTCCAACTAGTATATCAATAAAGTAATACGAGCACGTTTCTTTTGACCTCAGCTTTGCAAAACTTACAAAGAAACACAAATGGAATTTGTAAGATATATTAAGCTACGGCAGCGATGGATAGAAAAGAGGGTGGACGAGTCAGTCAGTTACCCAGAACTGAAACAATGAAGCTGTCCAAATCAAACAACGAACCCTAGACGTACATCATATTGGTAAAAAACAGTAGAACCGGTTGTGTCCTACTGTATTAGCGAACAGTGAATCCGAAGATGCACACTCCTTGACCATGCATTCTGGGGCCACAAATACGATATAACAGTAACGGTTAAATCCACCTATTCAATCAAATAAGAAGAGCCCAAAACTTGGTGGCAGGTTCTACTGACTAGTCTATGAGTTTAAAATAATGAACAGCTACAGTGCTAATTGTCCCTGTGTAGCTTTGCGCGAAATTCTTAAACAAGCAAACAATAGTAAAATTTCAATACAAAGACTATCTTAGAGGATAGTAATAGAACTGACAGAGAAACAAGCACACAGGGGAGAACTTAGCCCTAAAGATGGAAAACAAGTTCACGTGCTTTCTACCGGAGATGAAGAAGACACCCCTTCTTAAAAAGCTCTCGAGTTTCTGAATATTTTTAATCACATTTTAATAATTTGTTGTGCTCTTAGTGTTCAGTAGTTTGTTTGTTCACCTGAACAACACTTTCTGCACGAAATGGACTAAACGGCCAGGTCAGAGACCCCTGAGGTTCAAGCAGAACTGTCCCTAATTTTGAATGCAAACAAGCCAGATGGAATACAGTCAGTCAGCAGCACAAACAGCCTGAAGAAGCTACTCTTACTAATCGAATAGCTGGATTTACTGTCACCCTTATCGCTCAACCACAACTGAAAATACAGTCAGTCAGCAGCACATACAACCTGAAAATGCTACTCTTACTAATCGAATAGCTGGATTTACTGTCACCCTTATCGCTCAACCACAACTGAAAGAATAAAGCATATTTGGTGACAACACGTTGAAACAGAGACCTTCAGATTTCTAGTCTAATAAGCTAACTATGAGTAAATTCATTCGAAACAGAATCATCGTTTTTAATTTTTCTTCTGGCACACACAATATTTTGAGACCACAGAAGTATGAAAACGAAATCGATTGAGCATTCTCTACCAAATATCATGTCCCGAATGTATCTAGATGTTTCACACTTTCATCTTCTCTGAACACGATCAGTATATATATATATATATAGAGAGAGA
>NW_013754154.1:0-1087 GCF_000517525.1 Limulus polyphemus | reverse complement strand
CTCGTCTTCACCGAATAGCTTTAAAACTATAAAATACAACAGCGAAAACGTAAGAAATAAGGAAAGACAGTCTGTGTATATATTCGTCTCTGTTAACTTTGATAGCATTCCTAAACATATAAACGTTTTTCACTCTTTCCCGCCACAGCTTTGTCACCAATCCTCATTCTGATAATATTCTGCAATTTATTGTGACCAGAAAATAGCTTGAGGTTTACAATATACACATAGGTCCGTAGGCTTATGATACAGACAATAATACGTTATCGATAGGCGCGGAGATAGGGTTATGTATTGGAAACGAAATCCCAGACACACGCGAGCCTCTATAGAGTTGCCATTAACTTTAACGTGCTTTTCGAGGAGTTTGTTGCGCTACGACTGATCGGGGGGGGATCATCTTCACTTACGTAGAACGTTACGTGCCTCTGTACAAACACTTCCGTATATCTGCCAATAAAGCTTGGACATGGTACTATGGGATTATTGGTCACGCTACGTGTGATGTGGTCAGTAGAAAAGGGAACTCGGCAAATCCTGACCATAGTTATTCTGTTCGACAGTCCAGACGAGTTATCTATCACAGAATCTTGCTGAATGAAATACTTTATGAAATACAAAAAAAAAAAAAGTAAAATGAATCAGAAAAACTAAAATACAAGAATCTTAACATACAGTTATCAAATCTATTTTTTTTCAATTTCAGAGGTGTAGTGGAAGAGAAATACAGATATTCAGATTTATGTGCCTATCCCATTGGATGTTCAAACAATCAAATAGTGACAAGTCTGCCCATCAAAATAACGTGGATTTAAATATATCCGCGTCTTTGTTTTAAAATAACTGTTTCAGTAAGTTACTGACTGAGAATTTCTTACTGTTAGAGTAAGATTAAAAACTGTATTTTTATATTAAGGCTGAACGTTGTATTGTTATATTAAGGCTAAATGCTTTATTGTTATATAAAAACTTTATGATGTATTGTTATCTAAAAACTTTATGATGTATTGTTATCTAAAAACTTTATGCTGTATTGTTATATTAAGACTAAATGCTGTATTGTTATATAAAAACTTTATGATGTATT
>NW_013754153.1:0-1879 GCF_000517525.1 Limulus polyphemus | reverse complement strand
CATTAAATTCGTTGTTCAACTATCCATTTCTGTTAAAACATAACTCCACATTAACTTCGTTGTTCAACAATCCATTTCTATTAAAACATAACTCCACATTAACTTCGTTGTTCAACTATCCATTTCTGTTAAAACATAACTCCACATTAACTTCGTTGTTCAACAATCCATTTCTGTTAAAACATAACTCCACATTAACTTCGTTGTTCAACTATACATTTCTGTTAAAACATAACTCCACATTAACTTCGTTGTTCAACAATCCATTTCTCTTAAAACATAACTCCACATTAACTTCGTTGTTCAACTATCCATTTCTGTTAAAACATAACTCCACATTAACTTACAAGTTTAATCGTAATGTTTGCAAAGTCTTGTCTTTTTCCACATTACATAGAATCCGTTATTGTTTTATTCAACGTACAAAATAAACATGTTTAGTTTGATCTACAGTAATCTATATCCAGCTGCTCTATGTACGCTTGGATCAAACTGTCAGTCAACGTTTTGTTGTTTGTTTTTCGGAAAAACCAAATATAGATGTAAACTAAAATATATGAACGTCACTCGTTGATGAGAATGTAGAAGTTGTTAGTACAGTTTGAATCGTTACATAAACGAATTAAATTAGGTAAATATGAAAATAATTTTGCATCATTTTGTATTCGTATATTTTGTATAATTAATAGAATCGCATTAGATTGGCTTATTAATTTAAACGTTTAGGTTAATTAATAAAAATAAATCAGATGAAGTTATTCAACTTAAACATTTCTGTTATCTAATAGAATCAGATTAGATCAGCTTTATTAATTAAGGAACAATTTATTTCTCTACGTCTTTAAATCTTGTGGGTCCGCTCCAAATCTGAAGAATTTTAACACCAAAAACTGGGTTTCATACACGTAGTAGACACAGCAGAGATAGCCCATTGTGTAGCTTTATACTTAACAACAAAAAAAAACTTAATCTTATGCCTCAACGTTTCCTTCTCATTTTATCTTTGAAATCAAGATTTTGATTTGACCAAAAAGGTCTGTTTATTTCGGAATCTCCTCTCATTATATTTAGGTAAACGCATTGTTATGTTCGACACACAACACCAAATGTATAAAGTAAGTCAACTTTTTTCACAACACTGCTGTAAGTGTAGAAGTAAACTTTCAAACAACATCAAATTTATAAAAGCAGTCAACTTTCACACAACATCACATGTATAAAAGAAGTCAACTTTCACACAAAACTGCTGGAAGTGTAGAAGTAAACTTTTACACAACATCAAATTTATAAAATAAGTAAACTTTCACACAACATCAAGTTTATAAAATAATTGAACTTTCACACAACATCATATATATAAAAGGAGTAAACTTTCACACAACGTCACATGTATAAAAGGAGTAAACTTTCACACAATAATGCATGCAGATTAGAAGTAAACTTTTGCACAATATTTTATCTATAAAAGAACTAAAATTTTATAAATTTGATGTTGTGTGAAAGTTTACTTCTACACTTCCAGCAGTGTTGGGAAAAAGTTGACTTACTTTATACATTTGATGTTGTGTGAAAATTTACTTCTTTTATACATGTGATGTTGTGTGAAAGTTGACTTCTTTTATAAGTTTGATGTTGTGTGAAAGTTTACTTCTACACTTCCAACAGTGTTGTGAAAAAGTTGACTTATTTTATACATTTGATGTTGTGTGAAAATTTACTTCTTTTATACATGTGATGTTGTGTGAAAGTTGACTTCTTTTATAAGTTTGATGTTGTGTGAAAGTTTACTTCTACACTTCCAACAGTGTTGTGAAAAAGTTGACTTATTTTATACATTTGGTGTTGTGTGAAAGTTTACTTCTTTTATACATGTGATGTT
>NW_013754152.1:0-2234 GCF_000517525.1 Limulus polyphemus | reverse complement strand
GTTAATCATTCTTGCTGTCACACGAGGATTACAACTAGTTGAAGCTGGTCCAGGTAGTGTAGCTATTTCTTCTGCTATTGTATTTGGTTATATACTTCAACTCTTTACTCATGACTCTTCCATTCGAGTCTTAAATATTGTTGGGGCTGTGCTAATCATTATAGCTATTCTTCTTTCATCTGCGTTTGCAATGTACGATAAGAAAGAAATGTCCAAGCACGTGACTGAAGACATAAGCCAATCAGTATACGGTAAGCAGAACACAAGAAATTACATGATTCAAGAAGAAATTGATTCAACTGAGCTACATTCATTAATTGAAAAGGACTAAAGAACTACAGTAAGAAGAATATGTATGAGAACGAAGAACTGGATTTTAATAACTCGTTTTTATGTATTCCACTAAATAATATGTAATTTAAGTTTCATAAATTTTCGAGAACAACTTAAGCTCTAGTACTTTGAAGATAGTGTTTTATTCTCTATGTTATTAATAACAACTGGTGTGTATGTGGAAAACATATTAGAAGATGTATTATTGAAACTAGTGTGATAAATGGTATCTCTGGTAACCGTAGTTAATAGATTTAACGTCAGGTATTTGGGAATTTAGTGTGGATTTTAGAAATTTTAAAACCTCTAATACATTATGCTATTTTTCTGGGTCTCTTAACGAAATATTTTCATTGTAAATTAAGGGCCAATAAAATATTATCTATCTATCAAATACATGTTCAACCTGTCCTTCCTGTTTTGTTTTATTTAAATACATGTTCATCACATTTCTACATTCTTTTTTTTATTACATATGGACGTCTTCAAACATGAATTAAAATCAGAAATGTTAAAACTGTTGGTATATTGGTTGATAACAACCAATCAGGAAATAAAACCTTAAACTAACGAATAACACACACAAAATAAAAACCACCTCACAAGATATGCAGGTCTTTCTTTGATTCAAAAAGTTTTCGATATAAAATAAATAATAGCAAAGCAATTCTACCCACAACTAGATATACGTTCTTAGGAACTACTTAGTTTCCAACGTTGTAACGAACCACTTGTTAACAAGTTAGGGTATAAACAACACTAATGAATTACATGGATCCAAACTCAATTTCAACATTATAAAACCCTATATTTTAACATCCAATTGTCTTTCGTGCTGGGTAAAGATATAAAAGTTGTTGAATGCTTTAAGTCAGATAACAGAGTTGTCAAACTAAACAAAGCTATGAGATTTTGTTACAAAAGCTGCAAAAGTGACTTGACAGCTACGATAACCCAAATATTTTGACCTTTTACCAATTTTATCAACTTCTGAGAAGCAAGACAGTAAGCTTTTGTCATTGAGAATCCAGGATAGTGACTATGCTTTAAATATTTATAGCTATGAAAAAGAAGCTGAAAATAACATCGTAGATTTCAGGTTCTTAACCTCATAGCTTGTTGTGTCAAAGTTATAAATCTTCTTTAAAACCGAAATTCTCGTGTTCAAGATTTTAGAATGACCACAACTTTGGATGTAACTTCATAATTGCATATGGTTGAGATGTGAAGGTGGTAATATGTTTAAAGTTATCTCCACAGACTGAAAACAAAAATCCTTTACAAATCGGTTTAGTGTAAAGTTAATGATGATCCCATTACTCTACATTAAACAATAATAACACGAGATTATGTTACACTTTTAACAAGTAAAAACAATTCATTGTACTAAATATTATAATATTTTGATCAACACTTTTGGAGTTTTAATAAAGCCAGCTATTGAGTTAAAGTAGGAAAGGTGTAAATGTTAAAATATCTGGGTCTTCTTGCATTTAAAATACGTCTATAGCTGAAATTCTGAGTGTTAATAAATATAAGTATTATAAAGATATTATGTTTATGCATTTATAATATACCTGACTTGTTACTATTGTGGTATGATTTGGCATGGTTACCTAACTGGTTACTATTGTGGTATGATTTGGCATGGTTACCTAACTGGTTACTATTGGGGTGTGATTTGGCATGGTTACCTAACTGGTCACTACTGTGGTATGATTTGGCATGGTTACCTGACTGGTTACTACTGTGGTATGATTTGGCATAGTTACCTGACTGCTTATTATTGTGGTATGATTTGGCATGGTTACCTCACTGGTTACAATTGTGGTATAATTTGGCATGGTTACCTAACTGGTTACTATTGTGATATGATTTGGCACGGTTACCTTACTGGTTAA
>NW_013754151.1:0-1092 GCF_000517525.1 Limulus polyphemus | reverse complement strand
AATTGTCCGTCTTTATCTCTGTCTGCAATTCAATTCCATTGTTGCCGTCACTTCTTGGCGGTCTTATATACAAGAATACCGTACATCTAGTAAACACTCGAGCATTCAAGAACCTTCGAGAATATCATGACGTGTTACTAGCGTCACGTAACTTCCGCTGTCGTAACAATATGAATTAGGTGTTTATCTCCATTGAATGTAGAACGAGGAAGATGTTTTATTTAGGATTGTGGGTATCGCATTGGAATTTCCATTCTGCCTTAAAAACTGATATGCTATTATTCTGATTCCTTTCCTTGTCCTTATCCAGCATTCTGACGTCATATAACTAAACTTGAAGGCCAGCCAGTTGAGCAAATGCTTAGGTAGTTGTGGATAAAGATATTTATTTTTATCTATTCACTTGTGTTTACTTCTTTTATTTTTTTCTGTATTTATTTTACGTTCTACTTATCATTTTCTTAATGTGGAGTGAATTGCAGAAAACCTCTAAATTTCTGTTGGAATTCAATTTATCTCATTATCACAAAGTAAACGTTTTCTGGAACATGTGAGTAAACACCCGCGTCGAGATAAAATAAAATTAGTCCTTAAGCAAGGAACATGGTAACTTTCAAGTCATATTTTAAATAATTTGAATATTATTATTTAATGAACATAGAGTGTTACAAAAAATCGTGACCAATTCGGATAATCTGCAGAGTACCTTATATAAAGCTAAGGAATAGATAGGCTTTTCTATATTTTACTTTGTGGCAGTTCTCGTAGTTACATTATTTAGTACGAAAATTACAGATACACATTGTACAAGATCACGAAAAACATAAAGAACGAGCTGCTGAGCTGATAATAACTAGGTGTAAATTCATTACTGTTACGTATTAGAATTTCAAATGGCCTGAAATTGAGTTAAATGGTACTTTAAATTTAGTAGTTAAATTGTACTTTAGATTTAGTAGTTAAATTAAACTCGGTATATAGTCAGTTTATGATATTTGCCAACAAGACTGATACATACCGTTTTCGTTTTTAACGCAAACACGTTTTAATTATACACACAACAGTACAATTTACATAACAATTATTACAAAT
>NW_013754150.1:0-1091 GCF_000517525.1 Limulus polyphemus | reverse complement strand
AACCCCTAATGCTAAAACCTGGTTTACAATAATCGTGGTGAGCACATCACAGATAGCTCATTGTATAGTTTTGTGTTTAACAACAAACAAACTTATGTGCCGGACGCCACTTCCAACAAGCCTGTCGTTCAACATCAGAACTCATTATTTCGGCTGGGAATATAAGACTAAATCTCGGTAGAAACGATATTTATATCATACAATAAACATTCTGGGCAAAGCCAATACTGAAGTAAGACCGTGAAGTCCAGAATACAGTGACCACAGACTACCTGAACCTCATATTTTATATAAAATGAACACTAACTATGAATACATAATTTTGTTTTCCATTATATATTAACGTATCTTACCAACTAGATAGTTGGACTGTTTGATGTTTTACTTACAATGTCTATCATGTATTAAATTATATACTTCCAGGTTATAATGTCACATCCAGAACAGGATCCATTTTACAGGATTAATTATATCTAGCCAATAAGAATACACGAAGAAAGAAAGATAAAACAAACTCTATAACAGTATTATTATCATTTTAAAATTATTTTACAAAATCATTATTATTTAATCACGATTTTACGTATATAAATACTATTCCTGGTCAAGACGTAAGAACTCTTTAGTTACGTCTTTGTGTATATAGACATCTACGTCCGTAAACATTGATCAAACGAAAATCAGAGAAGGTAGTTTAGCAAAAAACAAACCTCATAAATTACGTCCTGTTAAATTAAACCTGAAAGTAAACCACAGCATTTCTTCTGATTTAAACCTATAACATCTATATATTCACGACTTTAAGTGGTGGGTATCAGTTTTAAGTTTTTTGTTGGTTGGTTTTTGTTTTTATATTATTTTGAATCTACCAGTAGGTGGCTTAATACGCAAGTTTGAAATCAAGGTATTTTTCAAGATTAATAAGCATGAGTTTCACGATTGGAATTAATCAATGAACAAAGAACAACTGAATGTCGTCAGAATGACCAATATTAAACAGGAACTGCGTATAAAAGAAACTCTATTGGCTAATAGACTTAAACAAACATTAAAGGGACAAAGCAAGCTTGTTTATTTAAATACATCTTTTT
>NW_013754149.1:0-1485 GCF_000517525.1 Limulus polyphemus | reverse complement strand
ATAGACATGCCACCATCTAGATTTGAGCCTACTTAGTGGTTAACATAGACATGCCACCATCTAGATGTCAGTTTACTCAGTGGTTAACATAGACATGCCACCATCTAGATGTCAGTTTACTCAGTGGTTAACATAGACATGCCACCACATTGTTAACCACTGAGTAAACTCACATCTTCTAGATGGTGGCATGTCTATGTTAACCACTGAGTAAACTCACATCTATGTGGTGGCATGTCTATGTTAACCACTGAGTAAACTCACATCTAGATGGTGGCATGTCTATGTTAACCACTGAGTAAACTCACATCTATGTGGTGGCATGTCTATGTTAACCACTGAGTAAACTCACATCTATGTGGTGGCATGTCTATTGTGAGTTTACTCAGTGGTTAACACAGATATGCCACCATCTAGATGTGAGTTTACTCAGTGGTTAACACAGATATGCCACCATCTAGATGTGAGATTACTCAGTGGTTAACACAGATATACCACCATCTAGATGTGAGTTTACATTGTGGTTAACATGGACATGCCACCACATAGATGTGAGTTTACTCAGTGGTTAACACAGATATGCCACCATCTAGATGTGAGTTTACTCAGTGGTTAACATAGACATGCCTCCATCAATATAACGAACATTACCGAGTGTTCTGTTTCGGGCGGCGAAATCCTTTTTGGTTTTCTTTTTAATCGGAAACGAACTCATTTCAACGAGAGTGGTCCCAGCGGATTGTTTCTCGAGATGTTGTAAAGTATTGTGCGGATCAATAAACAAGTCTGTAGAGATCATAATAACCACAGCCATGTAACAGCAACGTTATATATATATATATATGTATACTTACTGAGCTTACTCTAGTTATATGTACATATACAACAAGAGTGCTTTATAGAAATTGACGTTGTTCTATCCAATATCGAAAAACATAGCAGAAATAGATAGGATTGGCGTACCACTATGACAGCTACACATAGAGCTCGCTGAAATAGAACTAACAGTAACGTAGTTATCGGAAGATGTTGAACTTTTGAATATCTTCCTTTTCATTTTACGATCACAGATAAGTAACGGAAGAGACTCGCGATATCAATGCATGGCACGTGCTTGATCCACTTTGATGCGTCGTGTGCAAGCGTTAATTGTTTAACAAGTATAGAAATATAAATATGCATTGACAGAAACGAATTAGAAGTTTTGAAACGTATCACCGATTGTTAACCCTAATGAAACGGATTTGTTAAGTGTTTTTAGAGCAGTGTTGTGTTTTATAAAACTTTAAATAGCGGCGTCCCCCTAACTCAGCGAAGTTTCCGTTGCGCCCCCCTCTCCATCCAAACACGGGAAGAGAGAACTTCAGGGGAAGATACTGTTACGAAGAGTTCCTCTTGTTTTACCAAACACTGGAAGAGAGAACTTCAGGGTAAGATACTGTCACGAAGAGTTCCTCTTGTTTTACCAAACACTGGAAGAGAGAA
>NW_013754148.1:0-520 GCF_000517525.1 Limulus polyphemus | reverse complement strand
AAATGACGTTTGGGAACAACAAAGGCCAAATCCCGGTAAGTGTTAAAAGAGAAGTTGAACTATCCAGGTGCCATCAAGTTGAAGTCAAAGGGACCAGTTGAATCTTGAAGATGGTATTCTTCTCCAGAGATGGTAAAGTGACGACCTGGCAAACGGTTACATCGAGAAAGTAACGGGAAGTCGTGCTGCATCAATCCCATGATAGTTTAACAGGAGGACATCTCGGAGTTAAGAAGACATTGAATCATTTACAACAGAGATTTTACTGGATAGGTATGAGGCAAGATGTGGAAGAATGGTGCAGGACATGTTGTGTTAAAAGGTGACCCAAGCATAAGGGACGTGCTCCAATGAAGTTATATCAAGTTGGTGCACCAATGGAAAGAGTAGCTGTTGACATTGCTGGTCTTTTGCCTCAAACTCGTGCTGGAAACAGGTACATTTGTGTGGTGATGGATTATTTCACCAAGTGGTCTTAGGCATATGCAATACCAAATCAGGAAGCTTCAACTGTAGCTTC
>NW_013754147.1:0-1090 GCF_000517525.1 Limulus polyphemus | reverse complement strand
CATTATTAGTTGAATTCTTGTTTAAGTTATGACCCTGATGAAGAAAGGTTCACCTTTTGAAAAGCGCTCGGTTATGGTTATGAGTAAACATCAGTGCTTCCATCTACAGGATATAAATGGAGTTAATAATTGTTTGTTCTTTATTCCGTGATTACTTCCACTACTGAAGGTGGTTTGTTTGTTTTTGAAGTTAAGCACAAAGCTACACAATGGGCTATCCACCATGGGTATCGAAACCCGGTTTCTAACGTTGTAAGTCCGCAAACATACCGCTGTGCCACTGGGGGCTACTGAAGGTGGACGGAAATTATGTTTTCAACCCTGTGTGTATTTGTCAGAAAGATTTCTCGAAAACAGCTGAAATATTTGGACGAAAGTTGGTGTGCATTTGGACTATGATCCAACTTAGAAGTGATTAGGTTTTGGAGGGTCAAGGTCAGAGCAAGGTGACGAAAATCCCAAAAATCCCTATTTGTTAACATGAGAATCGATTTTTCACACTTTTTGCTCCATAACTCAGTTACAATTGATTGAATTTTGACGAAACTTGATGGACTTATGTAGAATATTATTTCTCATTGTTTTGCCAAAAATGGTCCGTGTCCGTTACTAACGATGTATATTTTGATGGCCGAATATGATCAACGCTCTAGTTATTTCGTCTTTAATCAATGATTTAAACATTATGTGATATTTATGAGTATGTTTTAGTGCTGCCATCTATAAGATGTAAGTTGATTTAATTATTCTTGTTCTTTATTACTAATTTAGGCTGTGTATTTGTGAAGAAACAAAGGTGAAAATTGTCTCCAAGAAGAATCAAGTAATTACGTTTTAGAAACATTCAGTCTTCATTGATAATTAGTATTGTTTCAATAGTTAAATATTATATTTATGAACAAAATGCATTGTTTAGTTCAGTGGTTCCTGCCCCCCCCCCAGTGGTACAGCGGTGTGTCTGCGGACTTACAACGCTGGAATCCGGGTTTCGATACCGTGGTGGGCAGAGCGCAGATAGCCCATTGCGTAGCTTTGTGCTTAATTACAAACAAACAATCAGTGGTTCCTAACCTGGGCGGTACCGTCCTCT
>NW_013754146.1:0-1091 GCF_000517525.1 Limulus polyphemus | reverse complement strand
GTAACTCTCACAGTGTATCTACGACCTCAAAATGCGGAATATGCTTTTGCAGCTACGGGAATTTATACTTTGAACCTTGAAATTCACAATATAATGGGATTACTCAGTTTGAAATAATTTCTATATTGTGTCATGCACTCATGCACTCGAGGCGTGCCGGCCGTTCTTTTTTTTTTTCTTGTACATTGTGCTGAGTGTTTTGATTCGATATTGTACTGCCTGATCACCAGGTGGGACAGTTGTAAGTTTACGGACTTTAAATACTAAAATGCGGGGCTCGATTCCCCGCGGTGAACACGGCAGATAGTCCAATGTTGCTTTACTCTAAAACTAAAGCACAAAAAAATAAGTTATTTTTATATGTGAATGATTTAGTTTCAATTTATTATTAATATTAACTTTGTGATATATTTTCTCTTTATATTGTTGGTTGTTTTGTCATTTTACACAGTGTTAAGTACAATTTGAATAAACTTTCCATTAAGGGGCACTTTTATACAAGAGTTTTTATAGAGCACGAAAAGGGTGGTTGCAAGAGTGTCGAAGTTATTATATGTATTTTGATGTGTAACATTACGGGCAGTATGAAATCATGTTTTCCTTATTACGTTTTGTGTCATCCTAGTTAACCCACATTGTAATCTCCCTAAGTGTTTAGTGGAATACACAGCGAAAGAGCGGTTACAACGTTCTGGACACGATAATAATGTTCACCCTTATTTTTAATGTTTTTTGGAAATGGAAAACAGTCTCTTTAGCTATATTTTCTGCATTTTTAGATGAAAAGATTTAAAACAAACCACTAATATGATGACCTGCTTAATAATCTGCACTGAGTGTGGCCTACTTTAACTTGCCAACATAGGCAGCAGAATATGCTACACACTTTCATCTATGGAAATGGTATAGTCATGAAAGTTTTCCTTCCTCTGTTCAACAGTTCTAAGTCGGAGATGGCTACGCCTATACCTGGGGATCACTCAGGTTGAAGACATCAATTTAATAATCTATGTTAATAATGCTTTTCTGTCATTGTATTTAAAATAACAATACTTTATTTTATTTCCTAAAACACCTTCTCCTAGTGCGTT
>NW_013754145.1:0-1202 GCF_000517525.1 Limulus polyphemus | reverse complement strand
GAAGAGTTGCCTGAGAATGTGTCAGAGTTTGTGAAAGTGTTATCGGAAAGGATGGATGATATTCACCATCAAGTGGTTCAAACTTGAAAACGTCTGCTGATTCGATGAAGCTATGTTATGATAAGAGATCTACTGAAGTCTGCTTTGTACCTGGAGACAAGGTGTGGTTGTATAATCCCAGGAAGACCAAAGGGAAGTCTCCTAAGTTGTCTTCTCTATGGTAAGGCTCATATGACATTATGGATCGTCTCTCAGACGTGACATTTCGGATAAAATGTAGTCGGCGAGGTAAGCCAAAAGTGGTGCATGCCAACAGGCTTTGGCATTATCACGGTCCAGGACATTTCAGTTGGAACAAAGTAAATAAAAGAAGACGTGCCACCTGAAAAAGCCACTGTCAAAGAAGAAACTGTATCTGGTTTTGAGAAGGAAAACAGTGAAGCCGTTATTGAAGTTACTACAACTGATGTGACTGCTACTGATAATGGGACATTTTCCGATGGAGCAGATGAACCCTACGTGATGCATAAGCCAATGAGATGGAGACTAGTACGGAAGAAGATATGTCTTGTAAAATTAGGAGACTTTGTTGTATTTCAATTTTGTGTTTGTAAATTCTGTACATTTAATCAAGTTATTGTTAATTATGTATTGGGTTAATGTAAGTGGCTATTGTTCGGGACGAACAATACTAAGGAAGGGGCAGTGTTACGACAGCAGAAGTCACGTGACGCTGGCAACACGTGATGAGTTTCTAGAAGGATCATGAAGGCTCGAGTGTTTGCCAGATGCTTTCTATTTTTGTATATATAAGCCCGGCAAATAAAGCGGAAAGAGAAGTGACGGGATATGGAATTGCAGATAGCAGATTGAAGGGAGATATAGAGACAGATAATTGAGTCAAGTGAGTGGTAGTGACTGTAAGTAAAGTACGTGAATCTTTGTGAATTACAGCGTGTGTTTAAGTTAAAGTGACAGTGGAAATTCTGTGTATTGCAAAGTTGTATTGAGAAAGAATAAACTAGTTTTTTTTTTTAAAAAGGACATTATCGCTGAAGTTCCTCGGGAAGAATTTATACCGGAAATTAACAAACGACCAGCTACGTAGCATGGTCAAGAGTTAGGAAAGTACAGCTAGCTGGTTAAGTGATATGGAGAATCACGAGTTAAGAGTTATAAAAAATGAAGCTATAACAGAGACT
>NW_013754144.1:0-1846 GCF_000517525.1 Limulus polyphemus | reverse complement strand
CTAATCAGAAGCCATGGACAAATGTTATGCTGTATATCCGATTATACCAAACATTATAACTGGATAAAAGCTAGAAAAGTTGTGGATTCGATTCGTGATATAGACTTAAACTTAAATCCATAAGTTAATTAATTTTCAAATATAAATAATCAAAGTTGTTTAAGATGTAAAATACTTCGAATAAAATTAGTAAATTATAAATGTTTTTTTTTTTTCATCTAAACATTTAACATTTTTTGGGGGTTTATACTATAAAATATCGTAAAAAAAGACAATGCGCCTGCAGCTAACCCGATTCAGATTTAGGTCTATTTTGATCTATTAATCTAGAAGTAATTATTAAAGAAGACACCTAAATTGACCAAGAAATGGACCCTTTTACCGACCGGGATTTTTTATTTCTCTCAGATTTCGAAATGGCCCGGCATGGCCAGGTGGTTCCACAAAACATGCTCGCCCTTTCAGTCGTGGGGGCATTATAATGTGACGGTCAATCCCACAATCCGTTGGTAAAAGAGTAGCCCAAGAGTTGACTGTGGGTGGTGATGACTAGCAGCCGTCCCTCTAGTATTTCACCGCTAAATTAGGGACGGCTAGCGAAGATAGCTCTCGTGTAGCTTTGCGCGAAATTCAAACAAACGAAACGATTTCGAAATTCCCACGTCGATTTTTAACGATTAACGATGAACTTCATCTGGTGTCGCCTAACGGCGAGGATAACATTGAAATCAAATAGCCCCCCCCCCTTTCTCTCACGAAAACCTTTTAAGATCTTTCTTAAGCACTTGCCCATGTCAATACTTAAGATATTTCCTGTTATATTACAAAGCTTTCTTAAGAAATCTCTTGGCTAAGAACACAATGTATCGGGAACATACAGATATTTTAAATCAAATTGGTTTTAATTTATGTTAAGTAGATTTTGTACAAAATACCCTAATGTTTTTTTAATCATGGTTTGCATTTAGCTTTCATAAACGTAAAAAATTCTTCTTTTCATTGGTTTTAACAATATTGTTTTTTAGTCAGGAAAAGTAATAATCTGAAACAATATAAGTCCTAAAATCATTTTTCAAGTCACGAGATTTTTTTTCAGTTTTGTCTAAGAACGGCTAGTTTTTCTCCTTGTTTTTTCTTACTTTCAAAAATATGCTGCTTATTATCTAAAAAAATTTATCGGTAGGTTTTGTGTTAAAATAAAAGTAAATATTCTATGATTCTTTCTTGAAACTAGCCCCATTTTATTAAAACAAGATATGCTTCATTCTGTTACGACAGCGGAAGTCACACGACGCTGGGAGCATGCGCGCTGGAGTTTCTAGAAGGATTGTGACTTATCGAGCAACCTCGCGAATGTCCCAGCGTTTGCTAGACGCCCTCTTTTTTGGTATAGAAGTCGGAGATAGATTGAAGAGATAAAGTGAGTCAAGCGAACAGCAGGCACCGTGAGTAAAGTGTGTGAATCGCTATAAATTACAGCGTGTGTTTATAAAAGTAGTTAAGTTAAAGTGACTCTGGAAATTCTGTATATTGCAAAGTTGTATCGAGAAAGAATAAACTAGTTTTAATTAAGAAAGGACTTGAATCACTGAAGTTTCTCGGAAATGATTTCTACGAGAAATTAACAAACAAGCAGATACATAACAAATTTGTGTCAGAGAGTGGGACAGAAAAAAAAAGATGGAAACGAGAAGTGGCAAATCCAACTACAGCTTAGCATATTTGATGGCAGCAATACAAGAACAGCAAAAGAAACAATAAGAGAGACATCAGCAGTGTCAAGAAAACCGGCAACAGTGGCAGCTCGAACAGCAAAATAAACAAGAGACATTACAGCAGTTGTTGG
>NW_013754143.1:0-1606 GCF_000517525.1 Limulus polyphemus | reverse complement strand
CTCTACGTTTTATGTGATAAAAAAAGAGGTTATATGGTTCTCTACGTTTTATGTGATAAAAAAGTAAGTTATATGGTTCTCTACATTTTATGTGATAAAAAAGAGGTTATATGGTTCTCTACATTTTATGTGATAAAAAAGAGGTTATATGGTTCTCTGCATTTTATGTGATAAAAAAGAGGTTATATGGTTCTCTACGTTTTATGTGATAAAAAGGGGGGCTACATGGTTCTTTATGTTTTATGTGATAAAAAAAGGGGTTATAAGATTCTCTATGTTTTACTATACAATAAACAAATGAAACAGTGTGTTAAGCCAAAATAAATATAAAGTGAAATAAAAACTAAAATATTCTTTAAAACATTTATTATTTTTATCACATATACAAATGTTAAAATAATTTAACAACTTTGATTCAATATCTTGGAGTGTTTAGTTATTCCTCAGTACCATTATATCACGTTTTACAATTTCATAAATGTTCAAATGCCAGTAGTTACTTCATCCATTATCTTCTGAATAAAAATTTAACATTTTAAAATATTTTAATTTGTGAAAAATTAAGCTATTATGATTTATTTAGCAAAATTCACTAATTATAAAAAAAATTACATATATTGCAAGTGGAATAAACAAACTTTACTTTAGAGACAATTTATTATTAATTTTCAAAACCCACCTGTTCTAAGACCTGTACCATTGAGCCAGCCAACTGCCTCACTTTTCCAGGATTGCTCCAGATTTGATGATCACCTTGAATATGGTTTAACACAGGCTTCAAGTAACAGGAGTAAATACTCTGGAGTTCTTCTTTATCAGGATAGCTAAAAGGAAGAAAACAAGGATATCTTAACTAAAGAAAAACTACATACTCCAAAATTTAAACCCCACAGAAATATCTTTTGGTCCATTTTTTGTTTAAAAAAAGATTGTACTTCATACAAGAGAAATGTTGATACAATCCATTAAAAGTAGCTGGAAACATTACGAAAAGTTCAGTTTGTGATTAGCTAATAATGCTGTTTTAGTCACTAAGCTTTCTGTAAAGCTACATGTAAATTTTGTATGGAGTACAACTGAGCGTGAATGGCTGTGTCTAGTAACACAGTATAGTGTATACAGCTCAGTTAGTTACGTTACCATATGTTGTATTGCATGATGTTTGTATAGATTAATTTCTAGTACAGATGTTTATGACAATAAAACTAGCATGGCTGTCTCAACTTCTTACCAATAAACCTTTGGTAGGAACTAAAATGATGAAATTTACAAAATCAAATTCAGACTTTTCATCGTTAGTCATCACAGTTGAAACACTGACCCCCCTTTCTATTATGTACATGTAGGCCTAAGGTTAACATTAGTCAAAAACACTCACTCGAGTCTAGGAAATACGGAAGACCTAGCTACCATTAGAAAAGCAGGAAAATCCACAAATTAAACAGAATATAATAATGACATGAATTAAAGAGAACATAATAATGACATGAATTAAACAGAACATAATAATGACATGAATTTCACAGAATATAATAATGATATGAATTAAACAGAATATAATGACATGAATTAAACAAACATAATAATGACATGAATTAAACAGAAT
>NW_013754142.1:0-1092 GCF_000517525.1 Limulus polyphemus | reverse complement strand
TATATATTTCAAATCTACATTTTCACCGTGCAACGCCGGGTAACTCAGCTAGTAATCAATAATAATAAGGTTGGAGACACTGTTTTATATATATATACACACATTGTTCACTCTAATAAAACAAAGCGTCTCCGACTAGTATAAAACAGAGCATTTCCGACTAGCATGACTGTGCTTAAATGGCTTCTACATTTCTGCGATGCTTGAATGACTTCGAAGAGCTTATGTTGGTAGCGAAGAAGAACTTAAAAAATTTTAGAGAGTGGAAATCTCGACTTTTAAGAATCAACTTAAAAATAGCTCTACAACCTTGGAAGAAGTTTATTTAGTAGCTGTGCATAGATTTTGGCGCAGTATACCCAGCCGTTTTTGCTGTAAGCTTCGGTGCTTGAATGGCTTCGAAGAGAAACTTGGCCAGCAGCGATGAAAAAACTCATAAAATCTCTCTTTCTCTTTCAAAAATAATCATAAAAATGGTAATATGACCTACGCAGGAGTTTTTTAGTAGGTTTGCCCAGATTTGAATTAAATATTCATGGCCGTTTTTGTTTTGTATTTCTTGTAGGCTTGTGAAACTAGAATAATATGAATAATAATAATAACATGAAGAACAAATGGATTAATTTTGTCTAACAATCGTAAAATCACCTTTTCTTGCTATTATCAATATTTTAGCAGCCTTAATCACTGAGATAGAAGGTTTTGAGTGTTGTTTCAAGAACAATCTACTTTTTAAGATGGTTTTTGCCCGTATGTTCTATTAAAAATTGTTTGTGAAATTTCTGGGCGGTCCCTATTATGAACAACTATGATGGTTCATGAAAAGCTAAATGTAAATTTCGTTCTTCAGTAATCACGTGATATACAACAGACAAAATGTCAAACAGAAATCAATAAAATAATCTGTTCTTTTATTCCTAATATTAATTGAAACTTTTTTTTATCCTATAACAAATTCTTCAAATAATGAAATGCTCAACGTACGTTTAATTCAAAAATAAATCGACCCTCAGTTCCTGAAGTAAATACCAACCAATTACATAAGTCAATTATAAATCGACCCTCAGTTCCTGAAGTAAATACCAACCAATT
>NW_013754141.1:0-1093 GCF_000517525.1 Limulus polyphemus | reverse complement strand
CTATGGGGATTAGTTGGCCTCAATTTATTTCTATTTTGTATATAGATATCTATGGAGGATTAGGTGGCCTCAATTTATTTATATTTCTTGTATACATATCTATGGGGGAGAGGTACTTAGGACTATCTTCATCATGTACCCAGAAACGATCAAGTTCACTTCGCAGATCGTTCTTTTACCAATGTTTCTCCATGTAGGAGTCTGTCGGTTAAAGTTTCTATATTTGTGCATAAATGTGGTGGAAGTTGATCTAGGTACTCTGTATGCTGTTCTAATTAATGTGTTCTGTAATGTTTGTAATTTAGTTTGTTTGTTTGTTTTTGAATTTCGCGCAAAGCTACACGAAGACTAGCCGTCCCTAACTTAGCAGGGTAAGACTAGAGGGAAGGCAGCTAGTCATCACCACCCACCGACAACTCTTTTACAAACGAATAGTTGGATTGACCGTCACATTATAACGCCCCCACGGCTGAAAGGGCGAGCATGTTTGGTGGGACGGGGGATTCAAACCCTCAGATTGCGAGTCGAGTGCCTTAACCACCTGGCTATACCGGGCCTCTTAAGATGTAAAGCAGAAAGAGAGAAAAAGTAACCGAGTTGTTTCAGTTTAATTAAAAATACAGAAAACCTGCAAGATGTGTACTCTTTCTCATACTGATGTATTGTTTCATTGTGTATATTACATCAATCGAGGCCAAGACAACTACACAATATTATCACGTAAGAAATTCTGTATCAGAAGACATTCTGTTATTAATACAATTTTCTACCCACTTCAAGAGACTATTGTTTCCTTGTCAAAAACGTAGATTGATAAACCAGTGAGTAATATAACTGGTTTTGTGTACTTATCACACACATCATCAGGCGTAATTGCACTATTTATGATGATGTGTGGCAACCTAAGAGCCCATTTAAAGCTAGATATATTCTGGTTACGGATATTGCAACAAAGCAAGGCAACCTGTACTAAAAAAAGAAATTAGGAAAAAGAAAAACACGAGTAAAGATATATTCGTGTTCCACATTATAAAAGTTACACCCGTAATTTTATATTACATTATTTTATGCGTGATTTTAAATACAAAACACA
>NW_013754140.1:0-1092 GCF_000517525.1 Limulus polyphemus | reverse complement strand
GTTTTAATAAGACTTACTGATATTCCTATATAGCTATGAAAGCTCTATATCCATGGAATAAAAATATCAACATTTTATGTTGAGCCAGAGAAAAACGTATAAAAATACTTATAAATTGTAAAATATACACTACCATATATTGAATAATTCATGTAATAAGGAATTTGATATATGAAAAAGTAATGTAAAAATACTATGTAAGTGTGGATTTCCTGCTTTATGTAACGACTTCTAATACAGATGACTATTTTAATGGACGGAAAAGAAACTTGGAGTAAAATTCATAATAATACTAGATAAAAATAAAACACTAGCTCTTAAGGTTCAATAGCAACAGTCAAGTGACCGCATGAGTATTTAACAGCTGCATAGTGCCATCTTCTGACATAACTAGCAGATAAAATCTCAGGATATAAATTTGTTTGTATATAATATGTTTTTATGTTTTCGTTTAAATCGACAGAGAATTTTCATCATGAACTATATACTTCTATAACAAATCGTTTTCACCAATATGTAATGTTGGACGTACACAACACTATTGTATTTTACAATTTACTTCTGTAAAGTCATATTTTAAAGTTAAATATTATGTTTATCCCGGAAAATATTCCGCAGGTAAACAAAACTGTGTTTAATATCTGACCTTCCCTAATTCCTCCTGCAGTTTCTCAGCATCTTCACACAAATGTATCCTACAAATAACAGCAGCATTGTGTTTAAACCATATTTTCAAGTGAAACTGAAGTCGTAGATTATCTATGTCAGTATTTAAAGGCAGAATAACTTCTATTTTATAAGAACTTGTAGAAAACTCTGGCACTTTCTTTGAGGATGACCTACAACACATATAACAATGAATATGACCAAGAGAGTAATCATTCTCTTGAATGACTACTTTGATATGCTAAACTTAACCTAACAAGAGTTTTAACTTAGCCATTTTCCTCATTAACCTCATTTTCCAATTATAAGCCGCACCTTTTACAAGTCCACATTACATAACTTGGATATAAACCGTTCCCGAGTATAAACTACGGATGTTGTCGTGACATCCACGGTAGGCTTACATGAACACATTCCACATATATT
>NW_013754139.1:0-1091 GCF_000517525.1 Limulus polyphemus | reverse complement strand
TATATATATATATATATATATATATATACCATTTACCATAACAGTGTTAAACCTGAAACGTATTTACATTCCTCGGCGCATGCGTCTACCTGGGTTGAACGTGGGTGGACAGGGCTAGAATGACCCTGGTACACTACGTATGCACCACCCGTACATCAGTCTCAATATTTTCTTTTTTACTTAGCTGTTTTTCAAAAGCAGATTTAGTTATTCTTTGTTTCAGACATTATTAGCCAAATATATTCAATTTAGACATCTGTATGATTTTAAACGTCACGTCGTAAGCGTTTGTTTTAGTCATTAGAACTTTGTGAAACAATTTGGACGATACAAAACACCAGTGAAATTACAGTTAGTTCTTCACCAATTAGTGAGTGCTAGAAAAATGTGTATTAAGCCAACAATACACACACTTTCTCTGAAAAGAAAACAAGCATTCGAATATTCATATAAAATCTTAAATTGAATGCTTCTTAAAAATATGATCTTGACATCAAACTTATACATTAACAGTTCATAATAAACATAAAAACACGATTTATTTCCTTCTACTTTAAGGTAGTACTAACCCTAAAAAATGGGCAAATTTACATGCTGTGGAAACACTGTTATACACTTCTTCTAACCTTCAAGTTGAGCACAAAACAAAAGTGTCATGTCGCAATCTCTGAAAGTATACTTTCAGTTATATACGTCGTGTGGATAATTAATGCAGCAGAGATAAAGAAATACGTAACATATACTGTTTTAACGCCATAACTTTACTTAGGAACGATAAAACATGTGAAAATTGATACACATGCTCTTTGTGAACATCCTTTAAAACTTAGCAAATTTTCTGCACCGTAACGAGCTACGGGCAATTAATTTTAATTAATGCCTTCATTAGTGGTAATTAGATTCATAACAGGACAACTGGTGAAGATTTTTGAATTTAAAAAATTCAAGCAATGGAAGAGTGTAATATCAACAAGTGTGCTAAATTTCATGCTAATATTGGCTTTAATGGTGAAGTTATCATGCTAATAAATTGGTGACCCCAGTGAAAACTGCGTTTTGAAAAAACTAGTACACTATTAATAGCCGTTATC
>NW_013754138.1:0-1552 GCF_000517525.1 Limulus polyphemus | reverse complement strand
AAATGGGCCTACTTTCATTCTTACGTCTGTTTGTTATCTCAATAACATTGACAGTTCTATTAAATTAAACTAAATGTAGAATAACGTGTTGAAGCGGTAGATAAACAGTACAATCATGCTTTAAATAGCCCTACTTTCATTCTTACGTCTGTTTATTATCTCAATAACATTGACAGTTCTATTAAATTAAACTAAATGTAGAATAACGTGTTGAAGCGGTAGATAAACAGTACAATCATGCTTTAAATAGCCCTACTTTCATACTTTCGTCTGTTTATTATCTCAATAACATTGACAGTTCTATTAAATTAAACTAAATGTAGAATAACGTGTTGAAACGGTAGATAAACAGTACAATCATGCTTTTAAATAGCCCTACTTTCATTCTTTCGTCTGTTTATTATCTCAATAACATTGACAGTTCTATTAAATTAAACTAAATGTAGTTCAACACGTTATTGTGGTAGATAAACAGTACAATCATGCTTTAAATAGCCCTGCTGTCATACTTTCGTCTGTTTATTATCTCAATAACATTGACAGTTCTATTAAATTAAACCAAATATAGAATAACGTGTTGAAACGGTAGATAAACAGTACAATCATGCTTTAAATAGCCCTGCTGTCATTCTTACGTCTGATTTTACTCGTAAATTATCAAATTGTTTGTTTGTTTGTAATTAAGCACAAAGCTACACAATGGTCTCTGCCCACCACGGGTATCAAAACCCGGATTCTAGCGTTGTAAGTCCACAGACTGGGGGGAGCGTAATTCCATGTGACCATTCTGCTCCAACTAAACGTAGTAACAATGATAATATGCTTTCTCAAACGGTTTTTTAAATGGATAGCCTACTGTACAACAAATCCAATCACTTCAGTAAAGTTTTCAGATGTTCTTTTATAGAAACTAGGCGAAATAAATAATAATATTTGCCAATTTTATGTTGTTGTTGTTTTTTATAGGACATCACAACATCTTGTTCCATATCGCTGTAAAAAAGCTCAAGCGACATAAATATTATATGTATCACATTAAATAACTGTTATGCAGTACAGTTTGACTTTAGCTTAACATGTGATTATAAATACACTAGATTACCTTACAAACAGATAGTTCTGAAAAGGACCATTTTTCTTGTTAACCTAAAGCATTCAAACACTAGATATTTTCATGTGCAAACGAAAAATAAGTAGTAATACAGCATTCAATTTATCATAGTCTGTATAGCCCTTGTTATGCCTGATTTTACAGTGTAGTTGTTGAATTCTATAGGAAGACATTAAATTCCAATTAAATACAGCATATCTAATATAATGCTTAACAAAACCGTTTTCTAAGTGAATGATTTACTGTAGAACAAATCTAATAACCTATGTAAACTTTTCCAAAAATATATTTACTATTAAACAATTACTCAAAAATAAATACCATCTATCATTTTATGTTTTATCATAGCATCCGGTGTTATACCACAATTACTATGATTCTCTGTAGGATTTTTTTCCTTTGAAGTATGAAACACTAAATCACTGAGACATTTGTTTAAAT
>NW_013754137.1:0-1093 GCF_000517525.1 Limulus polyphemus | reverse complement strand
AAAGAAATTATAAATAGCTTCAATTATACCAAAAAGGTACCGTATTTTTTGGAATATAAGACGCACTGGTGTATAAGATGCACCCTTATTTTGAAGACAAAGTTTTGGGGTAAAAAAAGCTATAGTCGCATTTGAAAAATTTTTGTTGAACAAAAATTCAAGTTGATACTTTAAAAATTAGTATATATTGTTCTAAACACAAAAGAGCTCAAAATACCAAAATAAGAAAATACCGTAAATCAAAAAAAGGTTTACTGTTATTTAGTTTGGTTCAAAACCTACAAAATCTTCATTGCTTTCACTGTCGCTTGGTAAGGAATCATTGGATCCAATATTATGGTCAAAGAGAATGTCATCCCCGGTCCCATCCATTGCATTACTGATACCACATTTCTTAAATGACTTAATCACTATATCACTTCTTACTTTTTCCCATGAATTCTTCACCCACATGCAGACCTGAGCAAGCGTCGGTCTCTTCCTTCGTCCTGTAGGGGTCATAGCAAAATCTTCCTGCTTCATCCAGTTGTTCCATTCCTCTCTCATTAAAGTCTTGAAGGGTTTGTTAATAGAAACATCGAGAGGTTGCAGTTGACTTGTTAAACCACCGGGTATAACAGCCAGCTGTGTTTTTAGCTCATTAGCTTTTTCCTTTATTTTTTCCATTTTATGAGCTCTAAAGGAATCCCAGACGAGGAGAGAAGGCTTGCTTAATAAGCCTCCTGGATGTTTCGACAAAATTTTTTCAAACCAAACTAGTGTTCCGTCTTCATCCATCCATCCATCCTTTTTCATGTACGTGAACGTAGACACCGCTGGGTAAATTTTCTTTGGGCATTGTTTTTCTTTTAAAAATTAACATTGGTGGTAATTTTGTTCCATCTGCACAACATGCTAGCACCACTATATAATGCATTTTTTCGTGTCCAGTAGTCTTAATACTAATAGTTTTAGTACCTTTTATATCAGTTGTTCTATTTCTTGGAACATCAAATGTTAAAGGTGTTTCACCCATGTTTGCTATTTGAGACAATGCAAATGGAGTTTTTTTTCTTAACTGTATAATATACTTATGAAAAGCAAAAATTTTCAT
>NW_013754136.1:0-1092 GCF_000517525.1 Limulus polyphemus | reverse complement strand
TCTATGAGAACGTAATAAGTCATGGTGTAACTGTAAATAAGTACAATTTAGTCACTTGCTCTGAAATTCGCGACACTACAGCACATACAAAACAGTGATTACGTTCATTGATGGAGATGTGTCAGACACAAATTTCACTTGAGATGTATAAAACAATAAAATATCACAGTAACGAGCTGTAGGTATGATGAGCAAAGAAAATTTATCATGATTGTATCATCTCAGTGTAATAGAACTTCAGAAACTAAGTGGCCTTTTCTTCAGGAAAATGCTACACTCTGGTCATGTATGTCGCCAAATGTTGGTTTTTGATGCAAATGGTATTCGACATAGACGGCGGAAACGGATGGGGGAGCACTGGGGAACACGCCCCCTCAAAATTTTGATCCAGTAGGAGTAAGCCTCTTTGAATGGGGAATATAGAGTTTTGTAAAATTATTGTGGAAAGTCTCCGTTTCCACTTTGAATAAATGGTCACAATTATCATAGCAAGTATGGTACTATCCTCCAATTAAAGTATGTTCCGTCGCCTATGATATAATGAAATAACTCGTCAAGTATGTTTCTGAAATCAGTTTTTAGTCTAATCCTTAATGAAAGCACATTTCATTTCAAACGAGTCTTGTTTATTTGTTTATTCTCAGATGCAATTGAAAGTATCTCAGGCAACTACTAGGTTGAATTGGAAAATCTAACTGGAGCTGGAATAACAGAGAACGTTATGAAATAGCATCGTATTGGAGTTGTAATAGATGGAAAACAACATTAATATAAGGAAATATAAGGGTGCTGTAGCTTGACTTCATGCAAATGTTAACGATTTAATCATAAAATAATATATAAACAACAGACTTTAACTTCCTGTGTAGTATATTGTACGGACATTAATTTATTTTAGTAATTTACAATAGTTTTTAGATGTTTCATGTGTTATGGTAAAACTTAGTCACTGGTTACTCTTCTGAAACAGACACGAATGATACCACACAAACACCAAATGAAAGATTAACATTTAACACTTGCACTAAAAGATTATAAAGTGTATAGTTGTTCTTTACGGAAAGGGTACTTATATGTAATGTCTTAGAAGCA
>NW_013754135.1:0-1093 GCF_000517525.1 Limulus polyphemus | reverse complement strand
CATAACTATTTACGATGCTCCCTAAATATAAAAAATAAATTACAGTGAAAGCAATGAAGATTGTGTAGGTTTTGAACCAAACTAAATAACAGTAAACTTTTTTTTGATTTACGGTATTTTCTTATTTTTATGTTTTGAGCTCTTTTGTGTTTAGAACAATATATACTAATTTTTAAAGTATCAAACTGAATTTTTGTTCAATAAAAATCTTTCAAATGCGACTGTAGCTTTTTTTCTCCCAAACTTTGTCTTCAAAATAAGTGTGCGTCTTATATTCCGAAAAATACGGTATATGCTTATTTGGATAATCGAAATATGATCAAAGCTTCAATTAATCGTTCAGCTCTGGATATAATCTAAGAATGAAACTGTTCTTTAAGCATAATTAATTTTCTTGCAACTGTTCAGATAAAGTTCTGGCTAATCAAGTTTTATGTTCTAACTAGCTGTGTACCCGTCCTTCGTACGGGTTGTGTGTATAAATAATACATTAATTTAACAATTAACAAACAAATTACTTGTACATTATTTACATTACATTTTTTATTGTACATTATTATAATAATTAAATATAAGTTAACAAAAGATACTGTGGACCATGTGTTAACTGCGTCACTTAGAAAAAACGGAAAATGTCAAATTGTGATGAGTTGTACTTGTGTGTTTGTAGTGTATCACACATCTGTGAAAAAATTAGTTTTATTTACCTAAGAGCCTCTTGATAGACGACATTGGGAGTACGTCCACCTGGGGCATGGATAAATAGGCTGCGAGAAGATCTGACTCTTGAGCAGGCTACATATAGTTTTTAAACTCCAAAGATAGTGTTTATAAAAAAGAAAAAAATATGAGAAAGAACGCAGTTCGCGAGTCAAGCGCAAAAGAGCAATGTCGAGTGGACGGGCGAGCGACCCTTGGCAAAGAAATACTTCTTTTAAAGAAATATAACCTTAAAAGCAAAAGAAATATAACCTTAAATGCAATAAATAATGACAAAACATAAACAAAATAAAGCACAGACAGCTGGAGTGACGCAACACATTTTTGCAGGAGTTGTTTTCTTTCCAACATAGAGATAATAAACATTGTTTTG
>NW_013754134.1:0-1091 GCF_000517525.1 Limulus polyphemus | reverse complement strand
TTAAGAAAAAATACTTAGAAGTCCAATTATCTCTCAATAGATGGAGAAAAAATTAAGAAATAATACTTAGAAGTTCAGTCATCTCTCAATAGATGGTAAAAAAATTAAGAAAAAATACTTGGAAGTTTAATTATCTTTCAATAGATGGAGAAAGAAATAATAAGGAAAAATACTTGGAAGTTTGATTATCTCTCAATAGATGGAGAAAATTAACAAAAAATACTTGGAAGTTCAGTTATCTCTCAATAGATGGAGAAAATATACTTGGAAGTTCATTTGTCTCTCAATAGATGGAGGAAAAAATTAAGAAAAAATACTTGAAAGTTCAGTTATCTCTCAATAGATGGAGAAACAAATTAAGAAAAAATACTTGGAAGTTCATTTATCCCTCAATAGATGGAGAAAAAAATAATAAGGAAAAATACTTGGAAGTTCAGTTATCTCTCAATAGATGGAGAAGATATACTTGGAAGTTCATCTATCTCTCAATAGATGGAGAAAAAATACTTGGAAGTTCATTTATCCCTCAATAGATGGAGGAACAAATCATAAGGAAAAATACTTGGAAGTTCAGTTATCTCTCAATAGATGGAGATAAAATCAAGAAAACATAATAAGAAGTTCAGTTATTTCTCAATAGATGGAGAACAAATTAAGAAAAAATACTTGGAAGTTCAGTTATCTCTCAATAGATGGAGAAACAAATCAAGAAAAAATACTTGGAAGTTCAGTTATCTCTCAATAGATGGAGAAACAAATAATAAGGAAAAATACTTGAAAGTTCAAATTCGGTGACGAGGAACCCATTTTGAGACTAATAATGGCTGGAGAGGGCATGAATGGGTAATGAAGAAAAACTTTTATATAAGTTTAACATAACAGCAAATGTACAACGTTTTGACAAGGTATTGTCATCATCAGGTACAATTAATTTTCACTGACACGGATATATATATATATACAGTATTGAACAAAGAAGTCACATGACTGGAACTGTCGCTAAACTTAGAAGAGGTATCTAGGTACCCCAGGGTGTTGGTTTAGAGTAGGGTTGTTTTGTTCAATTATGATGGATTCCTTGATTTTTCGTT
>NW_013754133.1:0-1093 GCF_000517525.1 Limulus polyphemus | reverse complement strand
GACATGTTCCTGGTAACATTGACTTGTCTTTTTTAGTATAATGAGACATGTTCCTGGTAACATTGATTTATCTTCCTCATTATAGTGAGCCACCTTCCAGGTAACATTGACCTGTCTTTCTTATTATACTGAGACATGTTCCTGGTAACATTGATTTATCTTCCTGATTATAATGAGCCACCTTCCAGGTAACATTGACCTGTCTTCCTAATTATAATGACACATGTTCCTGGTAACACTGACTTGTCTTCCTGGTTACTATGACATGTTCGTGGTAACAATAACCTGTTTTCTTGTTTATAATGGGACATGTTCCTGGTAACATTGACCTGTCTTCCCTATTATAATGAGCCTTGTTCCTTTTAATATTGACTTGTCTTCCTGAGTATAATGAAACATATTCCTTGGAACATTGACCTGTCTTCCTGGTTATTATGACATGTTCCTGGTAACATTAACTTGTCTTCTTGATTATAATGAGCCATGTTCCTGGTAACCTTGACATGTCTTCCTGAATATAATGATACAAGTTCCTGGTAACATTGACCTGTCTTCCTGAATATAATGAAATGTTCCTGGTTACAATGACCTGTCTTCCTGATTATAAAGACAACTGTTCCTGGTAACATTTACTTGTCTTCCTAGTTATAATGAGACATGTTCCTGGTAATATTTACCTGTCTTCCTGATTATAATGAGACATGTTCCTGGTAACATTGACCTGTTTTTCTGATTATTATGAGCCATGTTCTTTTTAACATTGACTTGTCTTCCTGAGTATAATGAGCCATGCTCCTGGTAACATTGATTTTTCTTCCCGATTATAATGAGACGTGTTCCTTGTAACATTGACCTGTCTTCCTGGTTATTATGACATGTTCCTGGTAACATTAACTTGTATTCCTGATTATAATGACACATGCCCCTTTTAACATTGACCTGTCTTCTTGGTTATAATGAGACATGTTCCTGGTAATATTTACCTGTCTTCCTGATTATAATGAGACATGTTCCTGGTAACATTGACCTGTTTTTCTGATTATAATGAGCCATGTTCTTTTTAACATTGACTTGTCTTCCTGAGTATAATGAG
>NW_013754132.1:0-1953 GCF_000517525.1 Limulus polyphemus | reverse complement strand
TATATACGGGTATGTACTAGTTACTAAGAGCTTGTGAGTGGGATATATATATATACGAGTATGTCTAGTTACTAAGATCTTGTGAGTGAGATATATAGATATACGAGTATGTCTAGTTACTAAGAACTTGTGAGTGGGATATATATATACGAGTATGTCTAGTTACTAAGAGCTTGTGAGTGGGATATATAGATATACGAGTATGTCTAGTTACCAAAAGCTTGTGAGTGACTTATGTTAGTTTATTGCTGAAACTACTTAAATATATATAGTTTAGAGTACCCTGAGAATTAAAATGTTTTCCCCCGAGGCTCCGCCTTCATCGATTCTCTCCTCGTTAGAGGCGTTGCCCCTTTAAATTTCACACGCAAACTCCCCTTAAAAGTAAAAAAAAAAAAGTCATCCTGTTGATGTTAGATTTGCCTTTAAATATAATGTTTTATTTATTTCACATTTCGTTCTGTCCATTCTCTATATTAATTTCTATAACTGTTACTTGCCAAAACACACACTTTTTTATTTGAATGTACACAAGTATATTTCAACTAGTGCTAACTGTTACTTGCCAAAACACACTTTTTTATTTGAATGTACACAAGTATATTTCAACTAGTGCTAACTGTTACTTGCCAAAACACACACTTTTCTATTTGAATGTACACAAGTATATTTCCACTAGTGCTAATTGTTACTTGCCAAAACACACACTTTTCTATTTGAATGTACACAAGTATATTTCAACTAGTGCTAACTGTTACTTGCCAAAACACACACTTTTTTATTTGAATGTACACAAGTATATTTCAACTAGTGCTAATTGTTACTTGCCAAAACACACACTTTTTTATTTGAATGTACACGAGTATATCTCAACTAGTGCTAACTGTTACTTGCCAAAAGACATACTTTTTTATTTGAATGTACACAAGTATATTTCAACTAGTGCTAATTGTTACTTGCCAAAACACACACTTTTTTATTTGAATGTACACAAGTATATTTCCACTTGTGCTAACTGTTACTTGCCAAAAGACATACTTTTTTATTTGAATGTACACAAGTATATTTCAACTAGTACTAACTGTTACTTGAAGCTGCGTAGGAGCATGACGTAGTGGAACGTATTTTTCTACATACAAACATATAGAGACGGTGTTCAATATTGATGATAACAAAACGTGGCCAGATGGTTTACTCACTTGACTCGTAATTTGAGGGTCGCGGGTTCGAATCCCAGTCTCATCAAACAGGCTCGCCCTTTCAGCCGTGGTGGCGTTATAATGTGACGATCAATCCCACTATTCGTTGGTAAAAGAGTAGCCCAAGAGTTGGTGGTGGGTGGTGATGACTAGCTGCCTTCTCTCTAGTCTATAACTGCTAAATTAGGGACGGCTAGCGCGGATAGCCCTCGTGTAGCTACCGTTCGTTCTGCAAGAGGCTTTTATGTGATACAATGAATTAATGTTGTTACGCTTCTCTTTACACAATTCCCAAAGCCTGCTCGCTACCTGTGCGTTGACTAAACAAAACAGAAGTCCATGGGACTATAGACCTGCGAGATGATCCATCGCGTCCCATTACCGAAAACAAAATCACATTCCGCACTTTGAAGCCATGAATTGGCGGAGGGTGCTGTTGACTAGCTGCCTTCCTTCTAATCTGTCAGCTCAACATTAGGGGTGGCTAGCGCAGATAGCCCTCAATTAGCTTTGTGTGAATATCCGAAAACAAACAAATCACGGGAAATGTATCTGGTGGTTTTAATACGTGCAGTAAAACATTAATTTCTGTTTGAACTTGAAATTTGTGTCAATAACTGGCATGTTGACTTGGAAGTGCGGCTAGATAATTCGTCTTAATGAAGCCGTACCTTATTGGCATCCATTTCTTTCTTCTTCTTTGTAGAGACTGAATGTAGAATAATATTTTTTGTTAGGGTGGCTGATGATGTCA
>NW_013754131.1:0-5462 GCF_000517525.1 Limulus polyphemus | reverse complement strand
ATTGAGTATTTCGTTCCAGTTGGTTTACTTATTATCAATCGGATTATTTCTCTCAGTATATTGCAACACAGAATTGCAATGTAAAAGTAATTAAAAGTAACACGTGTGCCTAAATTACATGGTTATACTGTACATTAATACTAATATACTGATATATTTTAAAGCCACACATGAAAAACAACAGCTGCGCAACGACATGATATTGGTATTTGTGTTAATTTGACGAATTATGTAGCATTTAATGTAACTAGATGGACAGCATCTTGCCACGACGTTTCCACGCATTAATTCAGGTCGTACATTTTCAAGTTTTCATTCGTTGTTGCAGATTTGTTGGCCCGATTTTATTCTACCTGGAAGGGTCGGTTACTCCTCTGACATCTTCCTCCCTTTGTCTCTTTTGCTTTTTTATTGCTGTAGCAGAGGTTTCATTCTAAGATGATTTATAGTTCTTTTTCTGGTTCTTGGTATTGTAGTTTGGTCAAGTTAACACTACAAAATATATTCACTGGCTCTGCACTAATGATGTTGTGTCCAGTTTGCTGAGCTTTTATTTAGTACACAGATAATTTTCCGGTGATACTTCCCACACTTACACAATGCCATTTTAAGGCTTTGTCCATATTATGACCAATTTTACACAATTACACACAAATCGCTCATGTAGGTTTACACAAAGTACTTAGTTCACCCTATAGCCTATTGCAGTAATAATGACTTTCCTCTCCGTATATTTTACATTGTAAATACCGTACAGTGTTCATTGTTATCTTACTTTCAGCTCTATTAACTAGTCTTCTCAACATATTCTTATAGTAATTCAAGGATAAACCTAGCATAAAGTCACATAAACTTCGTAGTCACTGGAGATTCATGAACCAATTATACAGAAAAATGTATTGATTTGCTTTGGACTGAAAGAAAGATATTAGAATCGGTATAACCCTAAATAAAGTAAAATAAAAACTTTATTACTGAAAATTAACAGAAGAATGGTTCTTTGTAAGAAAGGAGTTAGGTGGTGGAGAGTTAAGATTGAACAAATACATTCAAAAATTAAAAGTAAATAAAAAAACGTATTTATTTAAAGTAAAATTAGAATACGTTCTAATGAAAGTAAAGATATACCACGCATTGAAAAAAAGCAGTGAAACAACAACATTATCACATAACTAACTTAGAATCAATCTTACTAAAAATATTGCTAAAAAACAGGTATCCAACTGAGGAGTTAATGTAGTCTAATTATTAACACTTAATATTTTAGACATTGCAGTCTGGTTTTTCAGTATAGATATATTAATTATTGGGTTAAGTTTTAATTATGATCTAACTAGCTTGTTTTGATCAAAAGTTAATGATAATGCTAATTCACAGAAGTGAATACTCCATTAGCAGAAACAACAAAATAAATATCATACCAAGTATAATTTCAACGTTCTTCCACACTAAAAGAAGTGTTAAGAAATATGTTAAAATACTACTATTGAATTGTTTTGTAGCTCCTTTATATATATATATATATATATTATATATGTTTTATCTTTAATCTCTAGAAACATATTGGATATTTTTCTACAACACGACTAGTAGCATACTTACATACAATATAATACAATGAACAATATAAAAGGAAGAGTGAAGATTGTTTAAAAACATCCAATCAAAATAATTTGTCATTATTACAGCTATTTTTGTTGATTCTTGCTAAACTCAAATATTTCTTGTAGATTGATTGTATAGGTCAATGTAATCAACTCTAAACTATGCTTTAATACACGGATCTTAAGCAATTACAAATCTCAGAACATTCTCTATCAACAGATACATCTTAATCACAGAATCGCCATAATATTCAAGTTGGTGTTTCGTTATTTCCGTCTCGATGTTGTTTACAGGAAACCTCGATTTATTGATTATTTTCTTAAACTAAACAATAAAGAGAAATACACTGTAATTATTACTCAGTGTAATATTCACTTGGAATCACCTGGTGGTAGCTGTGATGTTGTCTTATTAATAAATAGTATATAGAAGATTATATGTCACATTTTTCTTCTTTTCTGAAATGAACTGATTTTGGCAATTAAGTTTAATTATTATACTTTCTCTTTAGATTTGTTGATTTTTTATAATCCGTCTGATGTCTCTGAACTCAAAGCCTTTTTCGAACAATTCACTATATTTACTTAATTTATTTTAAATGTTCTGTTTTTTACGTTATAGTTCATAATTCCACACATTTACATACTGTAACCAAACATACATGCATATTTTCTTTTTGTAAATGCTTTTTGTGGATATATATACATATCTATCGTTAGCACAAACTTTTGTTAGGAAAAACATAACCAAAACGAATAAACAACCCCATGGAGCAGTAGGGTACAGTTGTATAAACAGACATACCTTATTCCAAGGGCCCAACCAACCACTGAATTAATATTTCACAAGCTATATAAGTGTACTGATGGGAGATGATCAAACTGTATATCCTATATCAATGTCTTTCATTAGATTTCATTTTGTGGTACCTTTCAATATTTGAACATTTCTCGGAAAAAGTGATTATCAAAATTACTACTGCAATGTTAGAAAAGTGTTATGTGTTTTGTAGAAAATTGTTTCATGGTTTGTTAAGAATATTCAATCCAACACAATTTGACTTCATGGTTTAGAATATAATAATCCAATAAAACAGATTCTGTATCTGATAGTTTCCTATATTACCAATACGGGATATAAAGTAAAATAGATATTGTATCTGTTGGGTTTTTTTATATTAGGAATGTAGGATATAAAATACAGTTAAAATGTTACTGTTCGTTCATCGACGTACCAAACCGTGTGAAAGGAACTGAGACATTGGAAGAAATATTGTTTTAAATCTTGAACGGTGGATTTACATTTGAGTATTTTCAATGTTTTTATCTTCAACTCAGAAACATTGTAGACATGATATGTACACCAAATATTTCTGCAGATCAAGTAGCACAGCTTAAGGTTGAGATTGAAGAATATCTTCATGGCAGAAATATACACTTTCCAAACAACAGGATGACACCAAAACACCATTACTTGATACATTATGCAGAACCCATTTTTACATTTGAGCCACTTATAAGACTCTGGACCTTAAGCAAGCATATTTACTTTTAAAAAACGTGCAAGAAAGTTGTACAATTTAAAATATTTGTGCAGTACATTGGCAGGGATACATCAACTTTTACAAACATGTATATGAGTACTTTATATGTATATGTTTTACTTTTATAGTATCTTTTTACAGTATTTTGGAATATAAGTTAAATGTGTATTACCTACTTAAAGATAACTTCCACGATATACTATTATGGTTCACTTCATTCAATAAATTAAACACGATGAAAATGTAGAATAATATAACATATTTAAAATTACTGTAAAGTTTTGTTTTATATTTTAGTTTTTGATTCACGTTTTCAGGTTTCACAAATCAACGATTCACCACTGACTTTGTGTCTGAAATATTAAAATGTGGGCTTGAAGAAAACTTCATTATTATAATGATGAAGTGTATGTGCTGGTCCTCTATATTAGAAATACAGGATATCGGTTAAAATACTTACTTTACCTGTTAGTTTCCTATAATACCAATAGAGGATACAAAGTAAAACAGATACTATATCTGTTATTTTCATATATTACAAATATAGGATACAAAGTAAAATAGATATTGTATTCGTTAGTTTCCTATATTATCAATACAGGAGATAAAGTAAAACAGATACCATATCTGTTATTTTCTTATATTACCAATATAGGATACAAAGTAAAATAGATATTGTATTCGTTAGTTTCCTATACTATCAATATAGGATACAAAGTAAAACAGATACTGTATTCGTTAGTTTCCTATACTAGTAATACAGAATATAAAGTAAAACAAATGTCTGTTAGTTTCTTCTTTACCAATAGAGTATATAGTAAACATATACTTTATCTGTTAATTTCCTATATTTCCAATCCAGGATGTAATTCCACACTTGACCTTCCAAAGCATCTAAGGTTTTGTCACCAATGAGCAATGGAAAAAAGCAAAGTAAACATTAATTTTACACAGCATGTTCTCCTAACTTCTCAGTATTTAGATTCAGTCTACAGGGTTTGTTTTTTACCCAAATATCTGAACAAATCTATTGTTTATTAATATCATATATAATGACTTCATCCTTAAGTTGTTTTTGTTTTCTATAAGTTGATTAAAGACAAAATGTTTTATAGTCTTCGTTTGTTTGTTTGTTGTGAATTTTGGTCAAAGCTATACGAGGGCTATCTGCGCTAGCCGTCCCTAATTTAGCAGTGTAAGACAAGAGGGAAGCCAGCTAGTAATCATCACCCACCGCCAACGCTTGGGCTACTCTTTTATCAACGAATAGTGGGATTGATCGTCACATAATAACATCCCCACGTCTGAAACGGCGAGCATGTTTGATGTAAAGGGGGTTCGAACCCGTAACCCTCTGATTGCGAGTCGAGCGGCCTAACCAACTGGCCATACCGGGTATGGTATCTTCCTCGTTACAAAGCAGAACAAGTTTCATATGGTCAGTGTTCGAACTGTTATAAGGTAAAATGTTTCCAAGTGTCAAATAAACTGCAAGAATTTTATGTTTTTTCTTCCCTAAATCTAATGGGTTGGCAACTTCAAAATCATCTTGATAATGTAATAGGATTAATACAGATGGATCATTATTTAACAACGAGATGTTAGAAAACAAACTTCCGTCTTTCAAGTCTTCAAACACATCATCCACCAACTTGAGATGTAGGATCTGATTATTCATGAAAGTCATATTTCAAACAGAAATTTAATTATTGAACCAGAATCGGTATATCTTGGCAATGAAGTCATAAGTAGTGACGGATTTTATTAGTACATAACTATAGAGGAAAATCTAATAGTACTTTTGAGAAAAAGTCTGTAATGAGCCAGTATGGAATCAGCAGCCTATTTGTAAATTGATGAATGAACATTCTACGAATGATTTACTCAAGGCTTGCAATGAAAGTTCACTCGTTAGTGATAGTAGGTTATAGAATCAATGTTTAAAACCTTTAAGTGATAAATAAATGTTCATTAACAAATAATCTTTTGGTATTTTAACACATATATTTCCTAGTTGGTCTTGAAACATGAAGAGAAATAAACGTTTATTACTACCAAATGTCTTTTATCCTTTGTACAGTCGAAAAATGTTGAAAATTTATGTTGGAATGTCCACACTATGTTTTCAACTTACTGACATGAATACAGTAAAAGAGGCTCAAGAGTGCTATTTAAATATTTTTCACGATGAAATTTAATTTTTCTACGTAGTTTTACTATAAATGTAGTTATTACAGAATTACACCGAGACTGATGAAATAATGGAAGAGTAGGTGCATTAATCATTCAACAGTCATTGGTTTCCAGTCATTTA
>NW_013754130.1:0-1093 GCF_000517525.1 Limulus polyphemus | reverse complement strand
GAACATAAGACAAATGCGGATCTATAGAATAGTACCGAAAATATCTTGCACAGAACATAAGATAAATGTGGATCTATAGAACAGTACTGAAAATATCTTGGACAGAACATGAGACAAATGTGGATCTATAGGAGAGTACTGAAAATATCTTGGACAGAACATAAGATAAATGTGGATATATAGAATAGTACTGAAAATATCTTGGACAGAACATAAGACAAATCTGGATCTATAGAATAGTACTGAAAATATCTTGGACAGAACATAAGACAAATGTGGATCTATAGGAGAGTACTGAAAATATCTTGGACAGAACATAAGACAAATGTGGATCTGTAGACTAGTATTGAAAATGTCTTGGACAGAACATAAGACAAATGTGGATCTATAGGAGAGTACTGAAAATATCTTGGACAGGACATAAGACAAATGTGGATCTATAGAATAGTACTGAAATTTATCTTGGACAGAACATAAGACAAATATGGATCTATAGGAGAGTACTGAAAATATCTTGGACAGAACCTAAGACAAACGTGGATCTATACAATAGTACTGAAAATATCTTGGACAGAATATAAGACAAATGTGGATCTATAGAATAGTACTGAAAATATCTTGAAGAGAACATAAGACAAATGCGGATCTATAGAAGAGTACTGAAAATATCTTGGACAAAACATAAGACGCGTGTGGATCTATAGAAGAGTACTGAAAATATCTTGGACAGAACATAAGACAAATGTGGATCTATAGGAGAGTATTGAAAATATATTGCACAGAACATAAGACAAATGTGGATGTATAGTAGAGTACTAAAAATATCTTGGACAGAACATAAGACAAATGTGGATCTATAGGAGAGTACTGAAAATATCTTGGACAGGACATAAGACAAATGCGGATCTATAGAAGAGTACTGAAAATATCTTGAACAGAATATAAGACAAATGTGGATCTATAGGAGAGTATTGAAAATATATTGCACAGAACATAAGACAAATGCGGATCTATAGAAGACTACTGAAAATATCTTGGACAGAACATAAGACAAATGTGAATCTATAGGAAAGTACTGAAAATATCTTGGACA
>NW_013754129.1:0-1089 GCF_000517525.1 Limulus polyphemus | reverse complement strand
TAGTCTCTTTTCTTGTTTCATTTCTTTTCCCTCCAATAACTGCTGGAATCTCTCTTCTTGTTTCTTTTCGTTCTCCTCCAACCACTGCTGTAGTCTCTTTTCTTTCTCCTACAACCACTGCTGTAGCTTCTCTTCTTGTTTCTTTTCTTTTTTCTCCAACAACTGCTGTAATCTCTCTTGTTTATTTTGCTGTTCGAGCTGCTAGTGTTGCAGATTTTCTTGCCACTGCTGTTGTCTCTCTTCTTGTTTCTTTTGCTGTTCTTGTATCGCTGACATCAAATCTGCTAAGTTGTTATTTGATTTGCCACCTCTCGTTTCCATTTTTTTCCTTCCCACTCTCTGACACCAATTTGTTGCTGATCTGCTTGTTTGTTAATTGCCGGTTTAAATTATTTCCGAGGAACTTCAGCAATACAAGTCCTTTCTTAATTCAAACTAGTTTATTCTTTCTTAATTCAAACTTTGTAATACATTGAACAACTTTTATAAACACGCTATAAATCACACTGATTCACACACTTTACTTACGGTGCCTACTCTTCGCTTGACTCAAATATCTATCTATCTCTTCGATCTATCTACCTATCTCTGCAATCTATCTCGTGCTGGTTTTACTCGCCAGGCTTATATACTAAAAAAGAGGGCGCCTCGAACAAACTAGGGTTGCCAGGAAATTCATGATCCTTCTAGAAACTCAAGCGCGCATGCTCTCAGCGTCGCGTGACTTCCGCTGTCGTAACAATTTTATGGAAGAATACTCAATTATTTATAATCTAGTAAGTTGGGAAAAACATGCATATACAGTTTGAAAAATAGAGAATAAGTTGGATTCTGTTGATCTATGGCCAATGTCATATTGGATATTACAAGATTCTCTCGGCTACGACTGTGTGGGCTTTATTCTAAAAATACCTTGCATACTAGAATACAGGTTATTGTTCCAGGACTGTAGTGTGCACCTTACTTTTATTGTCTTTTATCTGTAACACCTTTTGTATTTGGCTTGCAGTTCTCCGTAAGTTATGTACACACACACACACACACATATATATATATATATACACACACACACACATATACATATATAAT
>NW_013754128.1:0-1582 GCF_000517525.1 Limulus polyphemus | reverse complement strand
TTTATGTTGAATTAAGCTCTTTAATTAGGAAAGCTGTGGTGTACAAATGTGTCAAAAAACAATTTCTGTTCTATTTTGTTGAAAGAACATTTTGGAGAAGTCGTTCAAAACATTGGAGCATGTTTGATGAAGAAAGGTTATTTGCCATTACTGTTGCTGACTTAGTTATTAAATCAGATTATTGATTCGAAGCTTCCGCTATCAAAAGGTAAGAAGAAAATATTTTAAAGTTATATTTTGTGGTTTATTAAGAGTGACTGGAGCTTTTAATAGTACTTTAACTTTTTTGTTCTTAGTAATTTAGTTCCTTTTGAAAACGTTGCCAAAAGTTTCGTGCTATTCATTATACAGTTTACAAAAAAATCATGTCCAGTGTCTCTTACACAAGCTACAAATACAAACCACATTTATGTTAGGTATCTATTTATAGCATTATCGCTGAAACCCGAAAATGACACTTGTAGGGCTTATTATTATTAATTACGAAGAATATTCATATTTCTTGATCATTGATGTAAGATAAGTTATAATGGTCCTAGTACTAGTAGTAGTAGTAAAAATCTGTAAGTAAAAAGTGAACAGCTTATTGCACTGACAGCCTTTATTTATTATTGTATAAAAACTATATATTATATTCTTTGAGTAGACTATGGTTTTTATACATGTGGGTCTCACGAGAGATGAGAAAGTCCAGCACATAGCCTGAAGCTATATGTAAATTAAAATTTAACCAAGCTTTAAAAAGTTGGGTTTATGTTAATTAAGTAACCATGTAGAAAGTGTATATGTACTAATAATGTAGCTACAAATACAGCTACTTGATAGTAATGATATTTATTATAGTATTGTATTCTTGATGGTGAAATTGAACCAACAAATAAAATAATGTTGTCATCTTAGGTCACGATTTACTGTCAGAATGTCCAGTTCACTGGATCGGCCCGTAAGATTAGGTCATTGTCCTAGGTAATGATACTTTATCAGAATGTCCAGTTCACTGGATCGGCCTGTAAGATTAGATCATTGTCCTAGGTAATGATACATTGTCAGAATGTCCAGTTCACTGGGTCGGCATGTAAGATTAGGTCATTGTCCTAGGTAATGATACATTATCAGAATGTCCAGTTCACTGGATTGGCCTGTAAGATTAGGTCATTGTCCTAGGTAATGATACATTATCAGAATGTCCAGTTCACTGGATCGGCTTGTATGATTAGGTCATTGTCCTAGGTAATGATACATTATCAGAATGTCCAGTTCACTGGATCAGCATGTAAGATTAGATCATTGTCCTAGGTAATGATACATTATCAGAATATCCAGTTCACTGGACCAGCAAGTAAAATTTGATCATCATCCTAGGTCACAATCCTCTTTCAGAATGTTCGGTTTAATGACCCAGTGAGTGTAAGCTTGGCTGTTTTCAAAATGTTCTTTTTATCATCATATTTAAGGTATCAGGTAAAATTAAGAAATTTGTGGCTACATAACTGTGCCCGATTTTATTTTCTTAAAAAAAACAACAAAAATGGTTTAATATGGTAAGGTTGGTGTTGTACACATTAAACGTTAATCAAGCACG
>NW_013754127.1:0-1093 GCF_000517525.1 Limulus polyphemus | reverse complement strand
CCAAACACTAATGCCATACCAGAGGCAAATTTCTTCAACTTTGAAAATTCATCACCAGGTAAGCAGCAATAAAATTCATCAAGTTTTCCTTCTCTGTGCTTCTCTTTCAACAAGTCATTTGCTTGCAAATCAATGAGATCCAACTGTATTTCGACTGGCACGTCATCAAGGTTACAATCAAACGGATTCTGTAACAGAAGAATGTCACTCTCAATTCTGTCGAGATCTGAAAATCTCTTCAAAAAATGCTTATTTAAGTCACTAATAATCTTCTTCGGAAACTCGAACTTGACATCTTCTGCAATTCCAGCGCGAAACTCTTTGAAACACTGAAAATGAGAGAAGTTTCCTCCTTCCAGTTGTGCTTCAAACAATGATAGCTTTCTCTGAAATCCTTTAATGATTCTGTAGAGACCACAGATAAGGTTATCCTTTCCCTGAAGTTTCAAGTTCAATTCATTCATGTGGGATGTGATGTCAACCAAAAATGACAACTTTGACAGCCAGGTAGGATCTGACAGAAGTGGATCACCTCTATTCTTTTCAGTGATAAAAATATCTATTTCTCCTCGAAGCTTATAAAAACGAAACAGGATTTTACCGCAGCTGAGCCACCTCACTGCTGTGTGATAAGGCAAGTCACAGAATTCAGAATCAATTTCTTCAAGAAAAGCCTGGAAGTGGCGGTGATTAACTGCATGACCCCTAATAAAGTTCACCGCAGAAACGACTGGTTTCAGTATGCAAGAAATATCTAAGTCTTCCCCACAGAGTGCTTGCTGATGTATAATGCAGTGTATAAACAGAGCGCCCAGGAGTTGAAGATCTTCCAACTTAGTTCGTATCTGCCTCACCAGACCCTTCCTCACTCCAGCCATGTTTTTTCCTCCATCAACTGTAACTCATCGAAGCTGATTCCACTGAAGGTTATAGCCTTGCAAAGTTTTCTGCACTTCCATGGAAATGTCTTCTCCAGTTGTTGTTCTGTGCATGCTGCAAACGGATGCCAACTATTCTGTGATCTGAAAGTCCAAATTACACAAGAATGAACACGAAAAGTTGTGACGTACTAGATAGATCAGTAGACTCATCC
>NW_013754126.1:0-1090 GCF_000517525.1 Limulus polyphemus | reverse complement strand
CTATCATGCAGGATGCAATGGCCAGAGCTCTCGAATTTTAATCCTACGTTAAGTCCAGCACAGAGATACCAAGGTTGGTACAGTCATCTGGATTCAAGGCCAGAAAAGGTCAGCTTTCAGAGAGGTTTGATGGACTTTGTTGGCACTGTAACAAACCTGGGCACAAGAGAGCTCAATGTTGCCAACTTCAACACAGGGGAGGTGCCACAGCAGGAAAGGCTGGTATCCAGAAAGGTTGTTGGGACTGTGGAAAGCACGGACATTTGAGGAGCCAGTGTAGGAGGAATATTACCAACAAGTCGGCCTCAAGGAGACCAGTAGTGGTTGGTGTTGAGCGACACCCACCAACCCCCATCTTGAAAGTCCGAACAGCTAGGTGTAAAATGCCAAGCACACACAGTGTCTATGTGACAGGAAAGCTAGATGGCCAAAGGTGCAACTTTGCCATAGACTCTGTGTCTCAGCAAACCCTTGTGAGCATCAAGGTGTTAGATCACGAAGGAGTACCAGAAGCCATAGAGAAGCTTTATGGTGTGACAGGACATTCTACAAGATTTTAGGGACCAGTGTGGGTAACTATTGAGCTCATGGGCACAAAGGACAGACAGAAAGTATACTTGGCCGACATTGAAGACGAATGCATATTAGGATTGGACTATCTACTACCGAGAGAGTTTGTAATTGATTTTTGATAAAATGATGTTTGGGAACAACAAAGGCCAAGTTCCGGTAACTGTTAAAAGAGAGGTTGAACTAATTAGGTGTCATCAAGCTGAAGTCAAGCCGACTGGAAGAGTTGATGATGGTGAAGTGGAGCCAAATATAGATATCAGGGCAGAACAGGAGAGGGACCAAGATTTAAAGCCAATGATTGATTTCCTAAAAGCAAGTGTTTTGCCCCTGCTTGGGAGAAGGTGTATAGTCTAAGCCCCGTGACAGAGCACTATTGGGCACAATGGGACCAATTGAAGCTTGAAGATGGTATTCTTGTATGGAGATGGGAAACTACCGATGGGAAAGTGATGACTTGGCAAACAGTTATACCGGGGAAGTTACGGGAAGTTATGTTGCGTCAATCCCATGATAGTTT
>NW_013754125.1:0-1096 GCF_000517525.1 Limulus polyphemus | reverse complement strand
GAAGTGGCCAAAGTTGGTGGAATGAGCCCGAAATCTGTTCAACGGATTCTCCACAGATTGGGTTATCATTGCAGAGCAGCTAGACGGAAGCCCTTATTAAGACCTGCCAACATAGTCAGACGAAAGACGTGGGTAAGTGATATGATGACCAGGCCTCTGGACTTTTGGAAGACCGTATTGTTCTCAGACGAATCAAGATTCGCTCAATTTTCGAACAGTGGAAGGATGTGGGTCTGGAGAACAGATTGCAACTAACTGTGAAGCATGGCGGTTTCAGCGTGATGTTTTGGGGAGCTGTTTGGGTTGGTGGGAGATCGAGCTTAGTGGAGTGCGTTGGCAACATAAATTTTGCGAAATACGTCGAAATATTGGAGGAAGGACTCGGGTTTCGTGGACAAGAACACAACGTTGTTCCAGGAAGATGGAAGACCGTGTCACACTGCTAGAAACACCCAAAAGTGGCAGGAAGAAAATGGTATCCAGAAGTTGCCCTGGCCGAGCCAATCTCCTGACATGAATCCCATCGAAAACTTTTGGGCCATACTCGACCGGCAAGTCAAGAAATAACCAAAAAAACCAACTTCGAAGAGCGATCCACTCCAAGTTTTGAAGCAAGAGTGGGCGAAAATACCACAATCTAAAATTTACGAGATGATTCTCACGATGCCCCAAAGAATCATCGAACTCCACGAAACGAAAGGAAGATCTTCTAGATATTAATTGAATTATAAATAAATCAATTCATGTGAATATGACTGAAAAATTTCATTTTTTCTGAAAAGGTGGTGTCTATTTACTTGTGACCACGCTGTGTACTTTCAGCTGCTTTAGCAAATCATCGCGATGTTCTTTGGCGTCTTTCTGTTTCTCAGATGCATGCACATTTATTTGATTTAAAATCTGTGATTTTGATGCAAAGGACGATACAGCGTTTCTGTGAAATTGAGTTTTTTCGTGCTCTTTAAAACGTCGGAGGACATTTTTCCAGTTGTTAAATCCATGACTCATGAAGTCACGTTCTGTTTTAGAAAAAATTACGGTATTTGTTAAATTCTCCTCTACTATTTTACAGTAAAAATAAAACACTTTATTGGTT
>NW_013754124.1:0-1276 GCF_000517525.1 Limulus polyphemus | reverse complement strand
ACTTTATATAAACATAATATCGTGAGTCTATTTATAGATAAATTTAATAATTTGTATAAACATAATATCGTGAGTCTATTTATAGATAAATTCATTACCTTGTATATACATAATATCGTGAGTCTATTTATAGACAAATTTATTACTTTGTATATACATAATATCGTAGGGCTATTTATAGATAAGTTTATTACTTTGTATATACATAATATCGTGAGTCTATTTATAGATAAATTTATTACTTTGTATAAAAATAATATCGTGAGTCTATTCATAGATAAATTTATTACTTTGTATAAACATAATATCGTAAGGTTTTTTATAGATAGATGATTACTTTGTATATACATAATATCGTGAGTCTATTTATAGATAAATTTATTACTTTGTATAAAAATAATATCGTGAATCTATTTATAGATAAGTTTATTACTTTGTATATACATAATATCGTGATTCTATTTATAGATAAATTTATTACTTTGTATAAACATAATATCGTGAGTATATTTATAGATAAACTAATTACTTTGTATAAACATAATATCGTAAGTTTATTTATAGACGGAATATTACTTTATATATTCATAATATCGTGATTCTATTTATAGGTAAATTTATTACTTTGTATATACATAATATCGTAAGTATATTTATAGATAAATTTATTACTTTGTATATACATAATATCGTGAGACTATTTATAGATAAATTTATTACTTTGTATAAACATAATATCGTAAGTTTATTTATAGATAGATGATTACTTTGTATATTCATAATATTGTGATTCTATTTATAGATAAATTTATTACTTTGTATATACATAATATCGTGAGTCTATTGATAGATAAATTTATTACTTTGTATAAACATAATATCGTGAGTCTATTTATAGATAAATTTATTACTTTGTATAAACATAATATCGTGAGTTTATTTATAGTTAGATGATTACTTTGTATATACATAATATCGAGAGTCTATTGATAGATAATTTTATTACTTTGTATATACATAATATCGTGAGTCTATTTATAGATAAATTTATTACTTCGTATATACATAATATTGTGAGTCTATTTATAGATAAATTTATTACTTTGTATATACATACTATCGTGAGTCTTTTTATATATAAATTATTACTTTGTATATACATAATATCGTGAGTCTATTTATAGATAAATTTATTACTTTTAACAAACATAACATCGTGAGCCTATTTATACATAAATTTATTACTTTGTATATACATAATATCGTATGTTTATTT
>NW_013754123.1:0-1093 GCF_000517525.1 Limulus polyphemus | reverse complement strand
AGGGAGTCTAACTCTCCTATAGTATAACACCAGGGATTCTAACTCTCCTATAGTATAACAACAGGGAGTCTAAACTCTCCTATAGTATAACACCAGGGAGTCTAACTTTCCTATAGTATAACACCAGAGAGTGTAAACTCTCCTATAGTATGGCATGAGTCGGTCAAGGATTTCTATGATAGTTGTATAGTAATCAATACTTTACGTGAGTCACATATACTTCCAGATGTAATATCCCAATCATTTAAACGGTCAGCCATGAGAAAGAATGATTAGTTTTCGATTCTAAAGAGCTAATACTTGTAGTAAAATGCTGGTTTTGTGTATTTTCTTTACTGTGTAAGTTGACCAAAATTTGTGTTGGGCAGACATGAAAGATTGTATAGAGTGTAATAAAAAAATAACATGTCAAGTCTGTTTCTTCATTTGATCTCGTATTAATAAACCAAATGTTCGAACGTATATTTCTCTAAACCAGGTAAGGATCACGTTTTGAAATAACTACAAAACACGTGTTTCAGTTAGTTGAGCTCATCTTCTACAGTAATATGTTATTGTTTTTTTATGAACAGTAAATTAGATACGATGAAAGAGTAATACAAATGAATGACAGTAATTATTAAATTAAGGCACAAAACGTATTTCAAAAATAAAATAAAATAGAGAAAAAGAAGAAGCATGCAGCATCAGAAACATTATATAACATGGTGGAAACATTATATAACATGGTGGACAAATTACATAACATGGTGGAAAAATTATATAACATGGTGGAAACATTACATAACATGGTGGAAACATTACATAACATGGTGGAAACATTATATAACATGGTGGAAACATTACATAACATGGTGGAAACATTACATAACATGGTGGAAACATTATATAACATGGTGGAAACATTATATAACATGGTGGAAACATTATATAACATGGTGGAACAAAATATATAACATGGTGGAAACATTATATAACATGGTGGACAAATATATAACATGGTGGAAACATTATATAACATGGTGGAAACATTATATAACATGGTGGAAACATTATATAACATGGTGGACAAAATATATAACATGGTGGAAAC
>NW_013754122.1:0-1093 GCF_000517525.1 Limulus polyphemus | reverse complement strand
GGTTTGATACCAAACAATGTTTATAGTTTCTAAATATCTTTATACAGATGGTATAGGTAGTTTGATACCAACAATGTTTATAGTCACTAAATATCTTTATATAGATGTTGTATGTGGTTTGATACCAAACAATGTTTATAGTCACTAAATATCTTGATACAAATGTTGTAGGTCGTTTTATACCAAACAATGTTTATAGTCACTAAATATCTTTATACAGATGTTGTATGTGGTTTCATACCAAACAATGTTTGTAGTCACTAAATATCTTTATACAGATGTTGTAGATGGTTTGATACCAAACAATGTTTCTAGTCACTAAATATCTTTATACAGATGGTATAGGTAGTTTTATACCAAAGAATGTTTATAGTCAGTAAATATCTTTATACAGATGTTGTAGATGGTTTGATTCCAAACAATGTTTATAGTCACTGAATATCTTTATACAGATGTTGGAGGTGGTTTGATACCAAACAATGTTTATAATCAATAATATCTTTATACAGATTTTGTAGGTAGTTTGATACCAAAAAATGTTTATAGTCAGCTAAATATCTTGATACAGATAGTGTAGGTGGTTTGATACCAAACAATGTTTGTAGTCACTAAATATCTTTATACAGATGTTGTAGATGGTTTGATACCAAACAATGTTTATAGTCACTAAATATCTTGATACAGATGGTATAGGTAGTTTGATACCAAACAATGTTTATAGTCACTAAATATCTTTACACAGATGTTGGAGGTAGTTTGATACCAAACAAGGTTTATAGTCACTAAATATCTTGATACACATGTTGTAGAAGGTTTGATACCACTAAATATCTTTATACAGATGGTATATGTTGTTTGATACCAAACAGTATTTATGGTCACTAAATATCTTTATACAAATGGTGTAGGTGGTTTGATACCAAACAATGTTTATAGTCAATATTATCTTTATACAGATGTTGTAGGTAGTTTGAAACCAAACAATGTTTAAAGTCACTAAATATCTTGATACAGATGTTGTAGAAGTTTTGATAACACTAAATATCTTTATACAGATGGTATAGGTGGTTTGATACAAAACAATGTTTATAGT
>NW_013754121.1:0-1742 GCF_000517525.1 Limulus polyphemus | reverse complement strand
ATTGTCTCGTGGAATTAAAACTTGTATACTAACGCAGACTTCTTGATGATGAGTAATGGTAAAAATATTGTCTTATGGATTTAAAACTTCTATACTAACGTAGAATTTTTACTGTTACTCATCATCAGGAAGTCTATCTTATTCATTTAAAACTTCAGTACTAATGCAGACTTCTTTATGATGAGTAATGGTAAAAATATTGTCTGATGGAGTGAAAACTTCAACACTAACGTGACATATTGATAATGATTAATGGTAAAAATATGATGAGTAATGGTAAAAATAATGTCTTATGGAGTTAAAACTTCTACACTAACTCAGACTTATTGATAATGATTAATTGTAAAAATATTGTCTTATGGATTTAAATCTTCTACACTAACGCATACTTCTTTTTGATGAGTAATGGTAAAAATATTGTCTTACAAATTTAAAACTTTTATACTAACGTAGACTTCTTGATGATGAGTAACGGTAAAAATACTGTCTTATTAATTTAAAACTTCAGTACTAAAGCAGACTTCTTGATGATGAGAAATAGTAAAAATAATTATTTTTTGGATTTAAAACTTCTACAGTAACTCAGACTTATTGATAATGATTAATTGTAAAAATATTGTCTTATGGATTTAAATCTTCTATTCTAACGCATACTTCTTTTTGATGAGTAATGGTAAAAATATTGTCTTACAAATTTAAAACTTTTATACTAACGTAGACTTCTTGATGATTAGTAACGGTAAAAATACTGTCTTATTAATTTAAAACTTCAGTACTAAAGCAGACTTCTTGATGATGAGTAATAGTAAAAATAATTATTTTTTGGATTTAAAACTTCTACAGTAACTCAGACTTATTGATAATGATTAATTGTAAAAATATTGTCTTATGGATTTAAATCTTCTATTCTAACGCATACTTCTTTTTGATGAGTAATGGTAAAAATATTGTCTTACAAATTTAAAACTTTTATACTAACGAAGACTTCTTGATGATGAGTAACGGTAAAAATACTGTCTTATTAATTTAAAACTTCAGTACTAAAGCAGACTTCTTGATGATGAGTAATAGTAAAAATACTTTTTTTTCGTATTTAAAACTTCAACACTAACACAGTCTTTATTTTTTAATGAGTAATGATAAAAATATTATCTAATGGAATTAAAACTTCTATACAAACGCAATTTTTTTGATGATGAGTAATGGTAAAAATATTGTTTATGGATTTAAAAGTTCTAAACTAACGCAGACTTCTTGATGATTAGTAACGTTAAAAATATTGTCTGATGTATTTAAAACTTCTATACTAAAGTAGAGTTCTTGATGATGAGTAATGGTAAAAATATTATTTATGTATTTAAAACTTCTATACTAACGCAGACTTCTTGATGATGAGTAATGGTAAAAGTATTGTTTATGGATTTAAATCTTCTATACTAACGTAGACTTCTTCATGATGAGTAATGGTAAAAATATTGTCTTATGTATTTAAAACTTCTATACTAACGCAAACTTCCGTATGATGAATAATGGAAAAAGTATTGTTTATAGATTTAAAACTTCTATACTAACGTAGATTTCTTGATGATGAGTAATGGTAAAAATATTGTTTATAGATTTAAAACTTCTATAATAATGTAGACTTCTTGATGATGATTAACGGTAAAAATGTTGTCTTATGGATATAAAACTTCTACACTAACGCAGACTTCTTGATGATGAGTAATGGTAAAAATATTAAA
>NW_013754120.1:0-1084 GCF_000517525.1 Limulus polyphemus | reverse complement strand
TTCACGGAGTATAGATCTAACTTTCAAGTACTACTACTACTACTTCACGGAGTATAGATAAGACTTTCTGGTACTACTACTACTACCTTATGGAGTATAGATCCGACTTTCTGATACTACTACTACTACTTCACGGAGTACAGATCTGACTTTTTGGTACTACTACTACTTCACGGAGTACAGATCAGACTTTCTGGTACTACTACTACCTTATGGAGTATAGATCCGACTTTCTGCTACTACTACTACTTCACGGAGTACAGATCTGACTTTTTGGTACTACTACTTCATGGAGTACAGATCTGACTTTCCAGTACTACTACTACAGAGTGCCTGGCTGGAACTTTACAGATAGATATCTGTCTCCAAATTCAAACACCAATAAACATAAGATACAAAAAGCAACATTGCTGATATCAAGTTACAAAATAATGGTAGCAATAATAACAAATCAGGATGGAGAACAGAAGAAGAAAAACTTAGTTTGTAAGATTATTCACAATAAAAATATTAGACACTTGTCAATTAAACATAATTAAATCAAAAATAAAAGGTCATGTGAGTACTTGCAATAATATCTTTTAATTATTAAAATATCTTGCATATCACAGTTTCACAAATATCAAACCTACAACCTTTCTTGTCTCTCATCATCTTAGGCTTTTTATTGTCTTGCCAGACTGCGAGTTACATGTAAAGTGACTAACTGCATAAAATTTGTTTTACATAGTTAATCATGAACTTAGTATCCATACCTCACCACAAGGGGGAAAATGTGTCTTATTTTAAAAATGAGGTGAGCTAGCATTTAAAGCAAAAAATAATAATAATTGAACCAAATCACAAAAGGAAAAATAAATAAATGAGAAAAAAATAGATAACTAAAAATAAGATAAAAAATTACTACTTCACATTGAAAAAGAAACAATGACAACGGCTGCTTCTTAAGCTTTTCAGTTGTATAGTTTAATAAAGATACCTTAAACATCTTTTCTTGGTTCTAGCTCTGGTTTGGTTACTGGAGACTAGCTAATCATTACTACTGTACTCTGAGTTGAGTAAAAACTGGTATAGATAGATCAAC
>NW_013754119.1:0-1091 GCF_000517525.1 Limulus polyphemus | reverse complement strand
GTGCTCTAATGAAGTCATATCAAGTTGGCACACCAATGGAAAGAGTAGCCATTGACATTGCTGGTCCTTTGCCCCAAACTCCTGCTGGAAACAAGTACATTTGATGGATTATTTCACCAAGGTATATGCAATACCAAATCAGGAAGCTGTATCTTCGGCTATTAGTGATTTCTTCTTCAGGTTTGGTATGCCATACAAACTGCATTCAGATCAAGGCCGTAACTTTGAATCAGCTGTGTTCCATGAATCCTGCAAGTTCTTTGGCATACGAAAGACCAGGGCAATGCCACTTCACCCACAGTCTGATGGGATGGTAGAAAAGTACAATTGGACACTGGGACAGGAAGTGGTAAAGTTTTGTAACAGCTGCCAAGATAACTGGGATGTCTTATTCCCTCCACTGTTGATGGCCTATAGAACAGCAGAGCATGAAGCCACTGGATACACTCCAGAAAAGCTGATGTTTGGTCGGGAACTTCGGTTACCAGTGGATCTGATAACAGGATGCTCACCTTATGAAGACTTGCCTGAAAATGTGTCAGAGTTCGTGAAAGTGTTGTCTGAAAGGATGAATGATATTCATTATCAAGTGCATTCAAACTTGAAAACGTCGGTTGATTCCGTGAAACTATGTTATGATAAGAAATCTACTGAAGTCAGCTTTGTACCAGGAGACGAGGTGTGGTTGTATAATCCCAGGAAGACTAAAGGGAAGTCTCCTAAGTTGTCTTCTCCATGAAATGGCCCATATGACTTTCTGAATAAAATGTGGTCGGCGAGGTAAGCCGAAAGTGGTGCATGCCAACAGGCTTTGGCATTATCACAGTCCAGGACATGTCAGTTGGAATGAAATGAACAACAGCAAAAATGACGCTGCTGAAGACGTGTCACTTGAAAAAGCCACTGTTGAAGAAGAAACTCTACTTGGTTTTGAAAGGGAAAACAGTGAAGCCGTTAATGAAGTTATTACCACTAATGTGACTGCTACCGATAATGATACATTTCCTGATGGAGCGGATGAACCCCACGTGAAGCAGAAGCCAACGAGATGGAGACCAGTACGAAAGAAGATACGTCCCATAAAATTTAAG
>NW_013754118.1:0-1093 GCF_000517525.1 Limulus polyphemus | reverse complement strand
CTCGCTCCCTGCCATACAATTCAATTCTTGTAATATTTTAATTCTGTCAACAAAGTGTTATCACTAAATAAAATTAATGTATGATTATTCTAATAATGTGTGGTTATATTTATAAAAGATACGTTTATAATTAGTAGGAACAATATATTCAAACATACAAAAGTTTAACAGTATTCATTTATAATGGGAACTGTAAATCAATGTCTTAATTTTCGATATGAGCCCAGTGATAAAAGTTTGGAGTGTAGACTAAATAGATAATACACCACACAGAAAACAATAATATATTGTATCATTTGGTATATTAAAACTTTGGCTTTTTTATGTATGTTGTAAGTAAAGAAACTATTCACAGGTAGTAAATGTATGAATGGATAATATCAATCCTTCTAAAACAATGCAAACAATATAATAGGGATGACATTTTCATCATTGCTACATTAATATGTATGTTGTAAGTAAAGAAACTATTCACAGGTAGTAAATGTATGAATGGATAATATCAATCCTTCTAAAACAATACAAACCAGATAGGATGACATTTTTATCATTGCTACATTAATAAACGCAGTGTAGTAAAATGTTAACAAACAAAAATAGCATAAATTAAACTCAATTGTGATTGAATATTTATATATTGTTGCGTCAGCGAGGTCACGTGACTAGTGTGACGCCACGTTTCTAGAACTATCTTGTTCCTTCATGAATGCCCTAGCATTTACTAGATAGGGTAGTCTGATATACATGTAAGAGGGTGACAACGTGACGCAATAATGTGTGTGTAGAGTGAGTAATTGATCTGCTGTCAGAGAGTATTTTTGAGCACGGTCGTTGTTATAGCGTTTGTTTTAGCGCGATTGTTGAAGTTAAGTGTATCGTAAAGTTGTATTCGGAAAGAATAAACCAGTTTTATTAAGTAAGGACTTGTGTCGCTAAAGTTTCGTCGGAACGAAGTTACGGAAAGTTAATTAACAAACGGAGATTTAACAAATTGGTGTCAGAAGTGTGATGAAAAAACGAAATGGAAACGAGAAGCGGCAAATCAAACTACAGCTTAGCAGATTTGATGGCAGCAATACAATAACAGCAAAAG
>NW_013754117.1:0-1093 GCF_000517525.1 Limulus polyphemus | reverse complement strand
CGAGAAAGAAGTGGCGTGATACTGGTCACGTGACCTCGCTGACGCAACAATATTTTAGCGTTCATATGTGTATTATGCCTATTGAGTACCCTCGCCGTCCTTACGTTTGGAGTCTACCGACCCTATGATATATTTGCATGAAATAATTGAATGTTACAAAAATAAAGTTTTGAATGAAATACGATTTAAACAAATTAAAAAGTTGTATAAGTTAAAGCGTAAAAAGCTTAGTGTACCTACTTTTTTAGAAGACCCTACACGAGTTATATATAATTTTTCTAATTATCAGTTAACTCGAGTGGAAGAAAAGGTATTCTCACGAGGTTGAAAGTTTTTGGTTACTCCTAAAAAAATAGGATTATATGGAATATTTTATAAATTTTGAACAGTTATTAAAGAAATATACAATCACTGAAATTTCATTTCTAGCGCTTTCAGGATAATATAATTTTGGCTCTAAGAAAGTTAAAAAAATTAATTAAAGAAGAATTTTTGGCTATAAAACATCTTTGTTCGCCAGATAATTTTGTAATTCCTAAACCGATCAAATGTAATGGTGTAGTAATTGTGAATAAAAAGTATTATGTGGACAAAGCTTTACTTATTTTAAATGATAACACTAAATTTAAGAGATTATAATCTGATCCTACAGCAACAAAAAGAAAAAATTAAAAAAGAAGGGTTAATATCGAAAGCCATCTATAACAAAATTAGACTAGTTGGCTCTCATTATCTATTTTATGGGTTTCCTAAAATGCATAAATTAAATTGTACTATTAAACCAGTTGTGTCATGTGTAGACACAGGCCCAATTAGGGGGGCAGGAGGGCCATCTGGCCCAGGCCTCGAGCTTAAAGGGGTCGCCCCCAGTGGTACAGTAGTATGTTTGCGGACTTACAACGCTAGAAACCGGGTTTCGATACTCGTGGTGGGCAGAGCACAGATAGCCCATTGTGTAGCTTTGTACTTAATTCCAAACAAACAGTCAAAGGGGGTCTCAAATTTTTCAATTATCTTATGTTGTATATTTTGTGTATATTTTTAAATTTAACTTATTGTTGCGTCAACGAGTCACGTGACCACTGTGGCGCCC
>NW_013754116.1:0-1093 GCF_000517525.1 Limulus polyphemus | reverse complement strand
AGAGTTGGCGGTGGGTGGTGATGACTAGCTGCCTTCCCTCTAATCTTACACTGCTAAATTAGAGACGGCTAGCTTAGATAGTCCTCGTGTAGCCTTGCGCGAAATTCAAAACAAACAAACAAAAAATTATTGTGAGAATAATAACATTAAAAAAATTACATGAGCTACATAATTTCGTTTATTCTTCAGGGGGCGTTGTTAATCACTGTAATTATTAATAGGATTTTGCACTCCATTCACCAAAAGTACACAGAAAATGCTCCCTGGTGGCTCAGCAGTAAAACTGAAGGCTACAAACTAAGTTTTGATACCCGTGGTAAGTGCGGCATAAGTAACCAATTGTGTAGCTTTGCGTTTAATAACAAACAAACACAAATAACGTCGAAAACCAAAGGATAGCACAATGTTCGTTTCGTTTTTAAGAATTCAATGTTGGGGATAAAAAGGGCAGCTTCATTTTTACACTACCGTAGTTCTGATGACACACTGGAAATTGATCAGACTCGCAAGTTATCCACAGGAAAAGAAAACAACGCTGTGATTCGAAGACTTAAACAAACCGGCGGGTGAGCAAACCACAAACGTCAAATAAGGGGTTTGTACAAACTGGATCTCGGTGGTCAATAAGTATGGGTCAGGATCGAGATTCTGTCTCTTTGTGTGTCCGTGTGCTACAGTGAACATGCATTCGGAAATTACTTGATTTAGATAAGCCAATTTCTCCCATGCCCTTATCTCCAAGTAATACAACATCCATGCCATTAGTACTTCCACTGATTGAGGTAAGATACACTCGACTCGTCTGAAATATTCGTAACCACGTTTCAGAAATTTCTTTTTTTTGTGTGAGGCGCGAGACACCCGCATACGTGAGGACCTTTGATTTTTTTTATCTTTTGGTTTCTTATAATTATCAATCATTTGTTTGTTTGTTAAGTTTCGCGCAAATCTTCTCGAGTGCTATCCGCCATCGAGTGCCATCCCTAATTTTGAAGTAACAGACTACTACCGCATACTCTTTACCAACGAACAATGAGAATAGTCATCACATTATAACGACTTCACGACTGAAAGTGCGAGCATGTTCGATGAC
>NW_013754115.1:0-1094 GCF_000517525.1 Limulus polyphemus | reverse complement strand
AACTGGCTCTACATTCTGGCACACACCCAACAATGCCCCTTCCTTAAGTGTCTGCTCACATTTAGAGAAATTGGCCACTGTTATAGGTACTACTTGATGACCTGCTACAAATGACCTTCCAATCATAAAATCCACTGGCCTGGATGGGTCTTCCACTGCTTCTACAAGCATTGGGCTTCCATGGGGATGTTCTTTTATCCTTCCCCAAATTATCTTCTCTGACATAGGGGGTATTGTAGTTGATTTAAGTGCTCTGACATGCAGATCAACAGATGTAGCAACACTTACTGGAATCTGGCCTTTGTTGTTTCCAATCGTCATTTTATCGAAGTTAACTATACACTTCCTCAGTAGTAGATAGTCCAATCCTAATATGCATTGGTCTTCAATGTCAGCCAAGTATACTTTCTGTCTGTTTTTCATGCCCATGAGCTCGATAGTTACCCACCCTGGTCCCCACAACCTTGCAGAATGTCCTGCCACACCACAGAGCTTCTGTACAGCTTCTGGTACTCCTTCGTGATCTAACACCTTGATGCTCACAAGGGTTTACTGAGATGCAGAATCTATGACAAAGTTGCACCTTTGGCCATCCAGCTTCCTTGTCACGTAGATACTATGTGTGCTTGCCATTTTACTCTTTTGGGACTTTCACGATGGAGGTTGGTGGACGTTCCTCAGCACCAACCACTACTGGTTTCCCGAAGTTGACTTATTGGTGGTATTTTGCTTACACCGGCTCCTCAGATGTCCTTGCTCCCCACAGTTCCAACAGCCTTTCTGGGTAGCAGCATTTCCTGCTGCATCATCTCCCCTGTGATGAAGTTTCCAGCATTGAGCTCTCTTGTGCCAAGGTATGTTACAGTGACAGCAAAGTCCCTCAAATTTCTCTGAAAGCTGACCTTTTCTGGCCTTGAATCCAGATGACTGTACCAACCTTGGTACATCTGTGCTGGACTTAAAGTAGGATTCAAATTCAAGAGCTCTGGTCATTGCATCCTGCATGGTAGAGGGGTGTGCTTGCTTCACTTGTATCTTAAGTTAGTTGGACTGTTCCAAGGCATCTACAAACTGATCCTTCAACAACAACTTGA
>NW_013754114.1:0-1092 GCF_000517525.1 Limulus polyphemus | reverse complement strand
GTGACGAGAAAGGTACTGATTGTGAAATTACTGTGTACTAACAGTTTGTATCAGAAATAATAAACTAGATTAATCAAGAAGGGACTTGTATCGCTGAAGTTCCTTGGAAAGAATTTATACCTGAAATTAACAAACAAGCAGATACATAACAAATTGGTGTCAGAGAGTAGAACGGAAAAGAAAAAAAAAGATGGAAACGAGAAGTGGCAAATCAAACCACGACTTAGCAGATTTGATGGCAGTAATACAAGAATAGCAAAAGGAACAAGAAGAGAGATTACAGCAGTTGTTGGAGGAAAAGAAACAAGAAGAGAGATTACAGCAGTTGTTGGAGGAAAAAGAAACAAGAAGAGAGACAACACCAGTGGCAAGAAAACCCGCAACAGTGGCAGCTCGAACAGCAAAATAAACAAGAAGAGAGACTACAGCAGTGGCAAGAAAACCATCACCAGTAGCAACTGGAACAAGAAAGGAAACAAGAAGTACAAATGGAAAAGATTAGCAAATTTCAAAGTGAATTAAATACATTAAAGGACGATTTACTATCTTTTACACAGGGAGGATATATTAGCCATGGATCTAATCAGCCCAGACAACAGGAAGCCACTTCTAGACCCCGCAGCTAAACCCTAATGCAGACATCTTCAGTCCTGCCAGAAGACACATTCCAGACATTAATGTCAGCAATAGGGGTGATCTAGTACAAAGGAAGCCACAGGAATTCGATGGGAAGGTACCATGGGAAGCATATACAGCATAATTTGATCTACTGGCAGAAATGAATGGATGGACAGAGGAGCAGAAAGCAGTGTACCTAGCAACGAGCCTGAAGAGACAACCATTGGAAATACTTGGACAGTTGTCAGCAGATTACAGGCACAACTATAGAGCACTGGTAGCTACTCTAGAACTCAGGTATGGAACTCAAAATCAGTCCAAAGTCTACAGGGCTAGATTTAGGATGAGAGTACATGCAAAAGGGGAGTGCCTGCAAGAGCTGGCACAGAATTTGGAAAGTATGGCACATCAGGCCTACCCAACTGCACCAGCCAATGTCCTCTAGCTGTTGTTGAGGGATCAGTTTGTAAGAGC
>NW_013754113.1:0-1388 GCF_000517525.1 Limulus polyphemus | reverse complement strand
ATATGGCACCATCAAATTACCATCTTTTTTCGTTCGCTGCAACACCATCTTAATGGGAAAACGTATGCAAATGTGGAAGGTGTTAAAGAGGACATCGACATGTTTTGCTATAAAGCCAAGTGATTTCTTTATTCAGGTCATTAACAGCCTGACTGTAAAATGAAAAAGCATCATCGATAAGAATGGAGACTATTTCATTTAATAAATGTTTTGTTTTGATATATAAGTTGTTCGGGTTTTTTCAACTAAAAAAAGCGACATTAATTTCTTGACGGCCTAACACTATTCACACACATCTCACTTGTATCATACAAGTCGACACCGGAGTCAAAATCTATTACTTCTATTACAATATTTTAACTACTTTATTCCTTTGATTCTACATAGCAATCTGTCCTTCAAGTTCGAAAAATAAACGAGGACTGTAAGCAGCTCTCTCTAAACAGTCCACGTCGAGCGTTAGCAAACTGATATTTTAGCTCATTTTATGGCTGCTTTTCAGTGTCAGTGTTACGGTGTCCAAACATGAAGAATTGTAATCTATTCTTCAATCTATAACTACTTCTGTCGAACATTAGCACTCAAAAATTGTTTTCCTTTAAAACTAATGTATACACATGTATATAATACAATAAGTATTACAATAATATATATATAATACAATAAGTACAATATAATACAATATAGTACAATATAATACAATATAGTACAATAATATATATATATAATACAATAAGTACAATATAATACAATATAGTACAATATAATACAATAAGTACAATATAATACAATAGTACAATATAGTACAATATAATACAACAAGTACAATATAATACAATAAGTACAATATAATACAACAAGTACAATATAATACAATATAGTACAATATAATACAATAAGTACATTATAGTACAATAAGTACAATATAATACAATAAGTACAATATAATACAATAAGTACAATATAATACAATATAGTACAATATAATACAATATAGTACAATATAATACAATAAGTACAATATACTACAATAAGTACAATATAATACAATAAGTATACATTTAATACTTACGCTCTGATCATATTACCAAGAGTGTGGTCTTCTTTATTATATATAATACAATACTTACACTCTGATCATATTACCAAGAGTGTGGTCTTCTTTATTATATATAATACAATACTTACGCTCTGATCATATTACCAAGAGTGTGGTCTTCTTTATTATATATAATACAATACTTACACTCTGATCATATTACCAAGAGTGTGGTCTTCTTCATTATATATAATACAATACTTACGCTCTGATCATATTACCAAGAGTGTGGTCTTCTTTATTATATATATAATACAATACTTACACTCTGATTATATTACCAAGAGTG
>NW_013754112.1:0-1094 GCF_000517525.1 Limulus polyphemus | reverse complement strand
CCTTCTGAATGAACAAGAGGGCAATCGTTCCTGGTTGGTGTATGCACTTCTACATAAAGCAGCATACTGCTTTTGTTGTCTTATTTTTTGATCTACATGTATGACATTCGATAGTTGGTCTGCTTTCAAAACACAGGGTGGATTCTCTAACTGGAAAAAAATTGAAAAGTTAAATGCCCATGAAAATAGTGACAGTCATTGTGAGTCATTTGCTGCTTGGAAAGAAACTGAGCGCCGAATTCGTCTTCAAAGTGACATTGATGAAGAGCTGCAAAGGCAAATTCAGCAAGAAAAAATAAAGAGAGAGATGTACTGCGACGGTTGCTGGATTGTACATAATATTTAGCTTCTCAGAATCTTGTATTTCGTGGTCATACTGAGGGTATAACCTCAAACAAAAACCCTGGAAATTTCCTGTCACTTTTGCAGTTATTAGCAAAGTAGGATCCAGTAATGAGAGAGCATTTAGAGCGTGTTAAAAAGAAGCAAACGTCAACATCTTATCTTTCTCCTGAAATCGAAAATGAGTTTATAAATCTCATGGCTTCACATGTGTGAAATTATTGTTTGTCAGCAATTCGTAGAAAGAAATACTATGGTATTCTGTTTGATTCCACGCCTGATTAAGCCCATCATGAGCAATTGGCCCAAGTGATTCGGTTGGTTGACACTGACTTTAAGACAAGAAAAGTAGAAGTCAAAGAGTCATTTACTGACTTTATACAGATAAAGGAAAAAGGCGCTGCCAATATTGAGAAAACAATAAGCCCAAAATTAAAAGCAGATAGAATTTTATTGAGTGATTATTGTTCTCAATGTTATGATAATCCTGCTTTCATGTCAGATCATCTGTCAGGTATTCACCAAAGATTTCTGAACAAAAATCCAAAAGCAGTGTTTATAAACTGTGACAACCATAGTTTGAACTTAGCATGTCTTCATGCTGCAAGTCAGGAAACAACAGTTATTACCTTTTTTTTTTGGTATAATCGAAACCATTTGTAATTTTCCTGCTCATTTAACAACTCGATGGGACGAACTGCAGCAGGAGCTTAAGATCTCTGTCAAGCGTGAATCAGAAATATGGCGGAGTG
>NW_013754111.1:0-1093 GCF_000517525.1 Limulus polyphemus | reverse complement strand
CAGAATTATAACGTTTGTTATAGAGCGACTGTTGAAATTACGTGTATCATAAAGTTGTATTCGGAAGAATAAACCAGTTTTGTTTAAGAAATGACTTGTGTCGCTAAAGTTTCGTCGGAACGAATTTACGGAAAATTAACTAACGAACGGAGACGTAACAATATTATAACAATGCTCACTCAAAAGATCCCACTAAATCTCGATATACAAAACACAGTTAATTTTTTATCACTGTCAAACACACCCAGCCTACTGTGCAATAATTCATATTAACTTCCTATCAAAACAAGCTACATACTTAGATCAAAACTTAAAGTCAACCCCATAATGAGCATAGCTAATTAAATATACTGTTTTTTACATGTTTACTCATAAAGATTATAATGCATTATTTCATCAGCTGGAAACCTTCACTGTCAGCGATATTTTTGACTGTATGCCCAATAATATCTCAAGAGATTTGGCTAGCTTAGAAGATTTAGAATGGTCCTAAATCCAAAGACTAAGCTAATAATGTAATATAATTTCTATAATGAAAATATAATAATAAAAAATTAAAAGCTATAAAAACAGATACATTCAACATTCTAACCAATATCTATACTATTATTCTGCTCAGTGGCGTAGCAAGAGGGGGGGCTGTCGCCCCTGGGCGCAGGTGGGAAGGGGCGCAAAATTTCCTCTGGCCTATAATGCCTATTAATTAATAATTATGCCCTCCCCTAGGATATAGCGCAACTGCCCTACCTTAAGTAAATACGACACAGTGTTACATTGTTTGTGTGTATTAAGCTTGCAGTTTTAACTTTTAAAAGCCGCCCACTGAAATACAGTGAGACCGAATTAACGTACAGAAGTAAATTACACTATTCCATCATTCATCTGTAGATCAGATACAAGTCTTAGAGTACAACGTACAAAAAGAAAATACGAGATTGATGTAACATATTAACTGGTGTGCAAGATTGGCAAGGCCTAGATCTAGATCTAGTAAACATTATAGGCCTAATGTAGTGGTTTGTAATTGTATTGGCTGATTGTAAATCATGTCTTACACCAACTAATGTACTAGACTTTAGGTCTAATCGCAGTT
>NW_013754110.1:0-1092 GCF_000517525.1 Limulus polyphemus | reverse complement strand
CTTCGGGAAACCAGTAGTGATTGGTGCTGAGGGACGCCCACCAACCCCCATTGTGAAAATCCCAACAGCTAAATGTAAAATGGCAAGTACACATAGTGTCTACGTGACAGGAAAGATGGATGGCCCAAGGTGCAATTTTGTCATAGATTCTGCATCTCAGCAAACCCTTGTGAATATCAAGGTGCTGAATCACAAAGGAGTATCAAAAGCTGTACAAAAGCTCTGTAGTGTGACAGGACATTATGCAAAGTTGTGGGGAACAGTGTGGGTAACTATCGAGCTCATGGGCATGAAGAACAGACAGAAAGGACATTGAAGACCAATGCATATTAGGATTGGACTATTTACTACTGAGAAAGTGTGTAGTTAACTTCAATAAAATGACGATTTTAAACAACAGAGGCCAAATTCCAGTAAGTATTGCTGCTTCTGTTGATTTACATATCACAGCATTTAAGTCAACTATAATGCCCCCTATGTCAGAGAAGATAATTTGGGGTAGAATAAAAGAACATCCTCAAGGAAGCCCAGTGCTTGTGGAAGCAGTGGAAGACCCATCCAGGCCAGCGGATGTGAAGATTGGAAGGTCACTTGTGGCAGGTCATCAAGTAGTACCCATACTTTCAATGTGAGCAGACACTTAAGGATAGGGCATTGTTGGGTGTGTGCCAGGAGGTAGAGCCAGTCAATGTTAAAGCAAGAACTACGACCATAAAGAAAGGATGTCCTCTCCCAGAATATTTAACTAACCTCTATAAGAAGAGTATAATTTATTTGTCATCATCACAGGCTCTTCAAGTTAGGGAACTTTTGGTGAATTATGCAGACGTCTTTTTGCAAGGAGATCATGACCTCAGCTGCACAGAATAACACAGGCAATCACCATCCAATAAAGATCCCTCCAAGGAGAATAGCCCTGGCAAAGCGGCAAGAGATAGAGAAGGTCATGGATGGCCTAATTAAGGAAGGGATAGTCTGGAAATCAGATAGTCCTTGGTCAGCTCCCGTCGTGTTAGTCCAGAAGAAGGATGAGACCCAACGTTGCTGTGTGGACTTCAGGGCTCTTAACAGTATCACCGAAAAAGACTCATA
>NW_013754109.1:0-1091 GCF_000517525.1 Limulus polyphemus | reverse complement strand
CATCAAATAAAAAGAAAAACAATAGCATCTCCTGTAGGTGTTAATTCTGAATCACAGTAAATTATTTTATATGTTCATACAAGATTATTATGTTTGTCTGTTATATTCCCAATAACAGTAAAATCAAAATTGTCAAGAAATTATCATGATGAGATTCATTTATTAAACTTGCAGTAGTTCTGTGGTTGACTGTGTTTGTTCATACAACCGCATTTATAACTGAATTTTAAGCATTCTGCATAATGTCGTGGGTAATACGCTTTGTGCATGCATGTCAAACAGGTTAGACTTCATTTGATGTCGGAAGTTTATGATCTATAACTTTAATAATAACTTCCAGACCCACAATACCAATGTTGGTTGTTTGAAACAGGTGTGGTTTTCCAACAGACGAGCGAAGTGGCGTCGTCATCAGCGAATGAACATCCTCAAGCCTATGAACGGAATAGAAGCCTCGTCTCCAGGACCTTCCAGTCCCCTTTCACCTTCTCCCAAGCCAACAACGCCTTCTAGTCAGTCACAGGCAGAAGCTCCGAAACCTAGCGACAATGTTCCACGAATGGGAGGTGTTAATTCAGCTTTTTCACCAGCTCGACCATCTTCTTCGTCTTCTGCGACCAGTCTTCATTACCCTATTTCAGAGTGACCATAAAAATGTCATTCATACATCTCGGGTATCTTAGCTAGTGACATTTTGAACACGAGATGGGGTATATATATTATTGCCTTAACCGTCTCTGCCTAAATGAATTATAAAAGGTGTTTCAGGAATATGTGGCGTGAACTTCTACTTTATTCTATTCATTCCGTCCTTTTTTAAACAGGTGAAAAATGACATTGAGATGATATGAGAAATTCACTGGTTTGTATGAAATTCACAGTTTTTTCATCTTTTGTGTGCGTGCTTCACTTAGAGAGAGCATTAGTAATTATCCATTTTAAGTATGTTGTTTCATGTGAACATATTTTACTAAACATGTTGCTTATTTAATGACTATTAAACAGCATTTCATTTTTCGTTGGACATTTTAAGGTATCTTTCCCTACGAGTTTTAAATTACCTGAATCATTGTCATAGTTTTCAAATTTTT
>NW_013754108.1:0-1093 GCF_000517525.1 Limulus polyphemus | reverse complement strand
ATATGGGTGATAAATGCGTTCACATATAAAATTTAACACCTGCAACACGAGTCAGCCCAGCATCTTTTAGTACTGAGCTTAGAATGGTAATTACGGAAACCGTTGATTTATAGCTATTTCGACAGATCTCGATAAATGACGCTTGGCACAACTTCTAAAACGAAAAACAACCAACTAAATATTAATGAAAATATGACATAACGAAACCTATATGGATTATACTATGATGATACCATAATGGGGATTAAACCACCCTTCTTATATTTACTTTTCATTGCAGAAATGACATTTTTAGTTTGGGAATTGCTAGAGAAACCTTATTTTAATGCATCGTGCATCTGCTTCAACTTCAACATTGCATCTTTGGGCTTTACTATGCCGTTATTCAAAAAAATATATTGAAATTAATGATTTCTTGTATATGATTCCAAACCACCTTTTTTATGATAACGATACTATTATGCCTGTGGTTTATGTTTTGCTGTCAATGCAGTAATCCATTGACGAATCTCCTATTCAGCTGGTATGTCAAATCTATTGGGATATATTCAAATAAATTCTTCACTCATCCGACATGGATCCATGGTTTAGCTTAATCCACTTAATCGCTACACTTAAACCATCATATTCACAACTACATCTAAAACATTTCAAGCATGTTTCATTGCTTCAGTTTTACTTTACATTTACAAGTTAACTTCTCCATGTTGGCTCTCAAGGTCTCGGCTCTGGTCCAGCGATTTAGACGTCGAAAATATTGCCAAACGTGTTCTCTTTGTTTAATCAAAACAACTCAAACCTTTCCCGAATGACTCATTTTTGGGATCCATAGCAAAATGCTGGCTAACTCGTATGGCAGGCGTTAAAATAAAAATCTTGGAATATGTAGAGACACAACACATTATCACCGAATTTTGTTCAGGTATTACTGAATTTATTGCCAGTTTGACTAGTGTACAAAATCTATTTTTATAAAAATCCCTTATTATTACCACTATTACTACATGATGCAAACTTCCACCTAGAAATATGCATTTAGAAGCAGTACTACAATAACTATTTAGTTAATAGACTGATATAATTTGACTGGTTA
>NW_013754107.1:0-1092 GCF_000517525.1 Limulus polyphemus | reverse complement strand
ACTAAAAAGCGTTTACCGTATGATTTCTAATAGCTACGTGTCTAACCTCAAGAAAGGAGCTAGGCTGACCAGGTTGTTGAAATACAAAAACAAAATAAGGGTTTGTCAAATGATCTGTGATCCTACGATGTGTCTTCTGTAGTTCTCTCAAAGGTAAAACAGTCGTCGTTATGCCACTTGTTTGAAGCGCAAATATCACAACATCGTAATTGGTAGTAACACCATCTGAAGCAATAAAAGATATATGTATGCACACATATTTACAGTCTTTTACTTCATTTCTTACAGCACGATATGACTTCAAAGTTACTTTATGTGTTTTTTAGCGACATCTTTCTGGCTACACATGCAATAATGTAAGTGTGTTGAACGATAAGTTAACAAAACATTGTGTATTTACGTATATATTCACATCTTTAATTATAAGGTATCAATGGTAGGCCTAACAAAATAGTTATAACCTACAATTAAAATTTTTCTAGGGAATTAAGTTTAAAACAATCATTCCTCTATCCTATATAAATAGAAAATTATGCCAAAGAAATTAAATGAACTGGTTATAATGTAATTAGCAAGATGGTTGAGACAGAAAGCAAACGGGAATATTAACGGGAGCCACCTCTGGTGGCTCTAAGGCAAATCTGAGGGCTTATAACGCTAAAAATTGGGTTTTGATACCCGTGTTGACCTCACAAAAGGTAGCTCATTGTGTAGCTCTGCGCTTAACAATAAAACAGACAACAGACAAAAGAAAAGAAAGAAAATCCGTAAATATGTAAAAAGGAAATTTTGTAAGTATATATAAAAGAGGTTTGTGTTTGTATATTTACAATTTAAATACAATTTAAAAAAAATACAAATAAACAAAAAAGAGATGACTGGCGTGTCTTATAAGAATGTAAAATGTACGAAACATTAAGTAACAAAAGTTAGTTTCAAATGGGTGTATATCGGTCACAACGCTAAAATCCGAGGTTCGACTCCCCACAGTGGACAGAACGCAGTAGCCCATTATGAAGTTTTGCGCTATAAACAACAACAAGAAAAACCTTACATTTTCCATTATATTTCTAATTGATTAGAGGTTAAAAT
>NW_013754106.1:0-1195 GCF_000517525.1 Limulus polyphemus | reverse complement strand
ACTGTAAGATGGAAAAGTATCATAGATAAGAATGAAGATTATTTCATTTAATATATGCTTTGTTTTGATATATAATTTGTTCGGGTTTTTAATCTAAAAAAAGCGACCTTAATTTATTGATAACCTAATACCAATATAGTTAAATGAAAGCTTAATTAAGATGTTAATTTCTCTTGCATATGAAATCTCAAGAACCTATGAATTTTTTGCATAACGAGTTTGGTAAAATGAAGAAATTCTTATGCAAAAATGGTTTTCCATTTCTTTGATAGATACAATAATTCATGAGTGTTTGAAAAAACCTCTTTTCATAAAGTCATTAACGTATGCATCCTAAAATATTGAATTTTTATAACTTTAACGTATGTTGGTAAAATTGCTTTCATTGCTTGAACATAAAATTAAGATGTATTTTGAAATCAGAGTGTTGTTTCCAGTATTTCGTAGATGTAATAACGAAATTTCTCCACTACAAATATCAAACTTTGCTTATCAATTAACTTTCCCTTGTTGCTAACAAGCTTATATTCACCACAGTGTGGTCGGAGACACGTGTGAATGAATATGTAAATTTCAGAACACCAAATAAATCGAGCCTATTGAAACACGCCTGTGGTGAGCGTGACGTAGTTATTCATTCATATTACTTTAAGATCTTAACTGAGGCAAGTGTTCAACAGTCTTCGTACAAAAGAGAGCTTGGTCATTTATAAGTTCTGACTGCTAATTAACAAAATCAGAGCAGCATATAAATTGATGTTTAGGTTATAAATACAAAAAATACCTATGTTTGGTAATGTTGTTAACCCTAAAGTAAGGAGACTTTTGAAATGTTTTTTTATACAGGATTATGCAATAATCATCCACCATTTTGATTTTCCTAAGTCCTACCTTACACCTATTCGAGATATGAACCAACGATATTGCGACACAATGTCACTCTTTCTCAGGTAGCAGTTTCACAGCTATTCGAGATAGGAACCGATGACATTGCAACACAATCCCACTTTTTCTCGGGTTGCAGCTCCACAGCTATCCGAGATATCAACAGATGATATTGCGACACAATGTCACTCTTTCTCAGGTAGCAGTTTCACAGCTATTCGAGATATGAACCGATGACATTGCAACACAATCCCACTTTTTCTCGGGTTGCAGCTCCACAGCTATCCGAGATATCAACAGATGATATTGC
>NW_013754105.1:0-1092 GCF_000517525.1 Limulus polyphemus | reverse complement strand
TGTTACTATAAAACAATTGAAAAACGTCACAATATTTTATAAATATTGTTTGGTATTACTGAAACACGTAATAATATTGTTACGTCTCCGTTTGTTAATTAACTTTCCGTAACTTCGTTCCGACGAAACTTTAGCGACACAAGTCCTTACTTAATAAAACTGGTTTATTCTTTCTGAATATAACTTTACGATACACTCAACTTCAACAGTCGCGCTATTACAAACTATAATTCACGTATCACGAGCTAGACTTCAACAATACATCTCTCCCTCTCTGACTGCAGTTCAATTACTCATTACCTACATACATTGTTGTCACGTTGTGAGCATCTTATATATATATACCAGACTAACATATATCTAGTAAATGCTAGGGCATTCACGAATAGAACAAGATAGTTCTAGAAACGTGGCGTGACACTAGTCACGTGACCTTGCTGACGCAACACTGCCCCTCCTTAGTATTGTTCGTCCCGAACAATAACCACATACAATAAACCAATAACAATGACTCAATTAAAATGTACAGAATTACAAACACAAAATTACAATTCAACAAAGTCTCTTAATTCTACGGGACGTATCTTCTTCCGTACTGGTCTCCGTCTCGTTGGCTTCTGCTTCATGTGGGGTTCATCTGCTTCATCAGTAAATGTCCTATCATCGGTAACAGGCACATCAGTGGTAGTAACTTCATCAAGAGCTTCACCGTTTCCCTTCTCAAAACTGAGTAGAGTTTCTTCTTCGACGGTGGCTTCTTCAGGTGGCACGTCTTCAGCAGCGTCATTTGTTCTGTAGTCCACTTTGTCCCAACTGAAATGTCCTGGACCATGATAACGCCAAAGCCTGTTGGCATGCACCACTTTTGGCTTACCTCGCCGACCACATTTTACCCGGAAAGTCACGTCTGAGACGATCCACTATGTCATATGGGCCTTCTCATGGAGAAGACAACTTAGGAGACTTTCCTTTGGTCTTCCTGGGATTATACAACCATACCTTTCTCCTGGTACAAAGCTGACTTCAGTAGATCTCTTATCATAAGTTAACTTCATCGAATCAGCAGACTTTTTCAAGTTTGAACGCACTTAA
>NW_013754104.1:0-597 GCF_000517525.1 Limulus polyphemus | reverse complement strand
CGTTGATCCTTTAGAGCATCGTAAAAATCATCTCGTCAATTTTAGATTGTGTGATTTTCGTCCACTCTTGCATCAAAACTTGGAGTAGATAGCTCTTCGAAGTTGGTTTTTTTGTTGTTTCTTGACTTGCCGGTCGAGTATGGCCCAAAGGTTTTCGATGTGGTTCATGTCAGGAGATTGGCTCGGCCAGGGCAACTTCTGGATACCATTTTCTTCCTGCCACTTTTGGGTGTTTCTAGCAGTGTGACACGGTGCTCCATCTTCCTGGAACCACGTTGTGTTCTTGTCCACGAAACCCGAGGAATAAAATGGCAAGAGTCCTTCCTCCAATATTTCGACGTATTTCACCAAAATTTATGTTGCCAACGCACTCCACTAAGCTCGATCTCCCACAAACCCAAATAGCTCCCTAAACCATCACGGTGAAAACAACATCCTTCACAGTGGGCTGCAATCTGTTGAGCCAAAACTCATGGTGAGGCATTCTCCAGACCCATATCCTTCCACTGTCCGAAAATTGAGCGAATCTTGATTCATCTGAGAACAATACGGTCTTCCAAAAGTCCAGAGGCTTGGTCATCGTATCACTTGTCCACT
>NW_013754103.1:0-2984 GCF_000517525.1 Limulus polyphemus | reverse complement strand
ACCGTGTAATATGATGCATCTGTAACCTGATACAGGTTCATACGGTAAACACCCTACTTATTGTTGATATTACATAGCTAATATTAAACCATCGGCCTGATACAGGTTCACACGGTAAACACCCTACTTATTGTTGATATTACATAGCTAATATCATATTAGCTTCATATTACACATTAATTCGTCTAAATACAGATCGCATCATATTACACGGTAATTCTTCTATATACAGCCTGCATCATATTACACGGTAATTCTTCTCAATACAGATCAAAATATATTACACAGTAATTCGTCTAAATACAGATCAAAATATATTACACGGTAATTCTTCTATATACAGCCTGCATCATATTACACGGTAATTCTTCTAAGTACAGATCGCATCATATTACACGGTAATTGTTCTCAATACAGATCAAAATATATTACACGGTAATTCGTCTAAATACAGATCAAAATATATTACACGGTAATTCTTCTAAACCCTATCTATTGTTGATATTACATAGCTAATATTAAACCAGCGACCTGATACAGGTTCACACGGTAAACAGATCGGAGGACCAGATAATTTGCTCTTGTTAGATATTATTTAAATATTCTCACTGTTTTCAGACGTATTATGGTTTCCAATATTATTAGAAGTCAACACCTCATCTTTTTTGTTAGAATAAACAAACGTGAAACGAGCGCCTAGTTGAGAGTGGCTGAAGCTTACAGAGAAAGTTTATTTGTTTTAGGCCAAAGCCACATTAGGATGCCTGTTGTGTTCAACGCAGAGGATTGAATCCCGGATTTTGGCGTTTTAACACCGTAGACTTATCGCTGTCCCACCAGGGGGACAGTATGGAGAAAATCTAGAGAGTCTAACCTACAAAAGTAGATAAGATAGAAAGGACGACGTTTCGAAAGACTATTAACTTTCGTTTTCAAGTCGGTTAATCCTTCAGGCTTACCGCTGAGCCACTGGGAGACTATATTCGAATCTAATTTTTATTTGTTTTGATTTGTTTGTAATTAAGCACGAAACTAAACAATGCTCTGCTCACCACGTGTATCGAAACCCGGATTCTAGCGTTGTAAGTCCGCAGATCTAATTATTATAATGAGATGAAAAGGGATCTGTGAGAATTGGAGTCGTAGAAGTCCTGTCGATCTATACAGAATATTGAATGTAAACCCTCTAATATTAAACTAATATTAAACCATCGGTAAACAACCTGTGCCAGAGAAGACAAGGGATCAGGAACCATAATACGTCTGAAAACAGTGAGAATATTTAAATAATATCTAACAAGAGCAAATTATCTGGTCCTCCTGTCTAAACAACCCGTGCCAGAGAAGACAAGGGATCAGGAGACGACACTACAAAGTCAATCGATAAATATTATATTTCGCTTCGATAAACAAAATCGTAGAAAACGTACAAAAAAATGAATTTGTCGGTATAATTGTTTCTTAGATATGAATAAGATCACATCACCAGGTTACATATCGTGAAATAGTCTAGAAATGCGTAATCATTTTCAACAAAAGATTATATACGTGTAAGAAAATTCTGACATATTCCAATTCGAAAAGGCCAACAGCATTGTAAAATTACTTGTGTTGGCTTTATAAAGTCCAAGCTTTACGGTCATGATGGTTTTTGGATGGTTGTCAGTGTTTATAGAACACGTTTTCTTCGTGGTTGCTGGCACGAAATAACTCTGCAGTGTTTCCATTAAACTGTTCTTATTTTTGGTCATTTTTCTCAAAGAATACTTCACAAAAATTCTATCTTTACAGAAACGTCTTTCGCGCAACCTGCTACAAACTACTAGAAGTGAATAAATACCAATCGTAACGATTTAGCTGGGCCAATAACATTTGTCTGTTGATTGGTTGTTATATTTTGTTTGTCTATTGATTGGTTGTTATGTTTTCGATTGCCCGCTGATTGGTTGTTAATATTTTGTTTGTCTATTGATTGGCTGCTATGTTTTCGATTGTCTACTGATTGGGTGATATGTGTTGATTTTTCAATGGGCACGTGCCTAATATATATAAAGAAAACACTTGAACAAATTAAATATTTAAAATTTTAGCTCCCTATCAAACTTCTCCTTTCTGACATTAAAAACTTCCTTATTAATCCAAAATCTTTGTATAGATAATATTCTATATATATATATGTATATTTAAATTTGCTATAGACTGACATGCAGCTGGTCAACAAATAAGTGGGACTATAGACAAAAATGATTAGGATTCCAACAGGTAGTTAATCTGTTTGACAAAAAAAAATTGATATTTAACATGCACAATTAGCAATACATGTTAATGTATATAAAAAAAAACCTTACACTTGGACTTACGCGAGTTATGGTTTCTGTACAAAGATAGCGGACCGGGGGAGGGGGGTAAGCGCCCCCAATTTTGATTCGGTAGTAAAGTGCCCCTTTGAATAGGAAACAGAGAATTGTGTATAATTATTTGAAAAAAATCGCTGCTCCAGATTGGACGGTCAGGGTTAACAGCCCCCCCCCCCACAAATTTACATTCAAATATTTCCATCTGGCTATGTTTCTATGTTGACAGGAAATTTGACAACAGATATTACAATCTTCCATTGCTTTATCACATGTGATCCTATTTCGTGCATCATAAATCAAAACTATAACCGAACATAATTTGTTCTAATAATCAGTATTTTACATAATGTTACACCACATGTAAACAAGCTTGAATTATTAAAGTACAGTTTTTTTTATTAACACATAATGAGGAAAAAATAAGATTGAAAAATACAACTTGTACCACACCAGAATGTTGCTGTTTCCACTTTTATAAGCTCCGTTTTCGTCGCGCAAAACTTAGACACAGTGTTATGGTTGTTTTTTTGTTGTTTTTTTTTTGGTGCCAAGCTACGCAATGGGCTATCTGCGTCCTGCCCACCACAGGAAATCGAACTTTAAATGGTACCTTAGGAATAGATAATG
>NW_013754102.1:0-2482 GCF_000517525.1 Limulus polyphemus | reverse complement strand
TTTTTGTGTGTTTGTTTTTTTCTACAGCGGATGTCTGGTTAGGATTTTTTACCCCGTTGCAAACCTTAAGTGTGTGTGTGTGTATATATATATATATATGTGTGTGTGTGTGTTTATTATATCTGTTTGTAATATTAAAAACAAAACCAAAACAGAACAGGTTCTTTAAGAGCTAATTTGTGTGTATAATAAAATGTATAATATATTAAATTGATTTTTGTTGAGGAACACTGATAACTGTGTCTACAAAATAATGAACTGGCAATAATAATCCACCTTACCTTTATGGTGTTTATATTTCGCGCAAAGCTACTCGAGCGCTATTTACGTTAACTGTACTTAATTTTGAAGTTATAAATAAGAGGAAAGGCAACTAGTTAACACCATCCACTGCAGACTCTTGGGCTACTCTTTTAGCAGCGAACAGATTGACCGTTCCATAGAAACGTCTCCACGGCTGAAAGGGTGAGGATCTTCGGTCACGGGAACCGAACCTACTATCCGCAGTTTGTTACTTGCATACATGATTTTAAAAAATAAAACCAGAGAGTGAACCGCCTGAGAATGATGATAGTTTTAATAAATATTTTTTTAAATGTTTTTTTATTAAATTATTGAAACAAAGTGAACTACATCATGAACTTTAAAAACAAAAACGATAGCTATGACAGTTATGTAAGTAACAATATCTACGAAAACCCATTGTGGAGAACAAGGTAAAAAGAAGAGAAAAACGTCTGAGTGTTCAATTTTATTTATTTATTAAAATACTTTTCAACAAAGAAAGAAACATAGTGTATCGGTAGAATATTTAGCGGCTTGATGAGTGGCACAATGTGTGAATAGCATATTTTGTGCAAAGAAGCTGCAGTTGGTTTCTAAGGAGCCTTTTTATTTGAGGTTGATGAGCCTTGAATACTCGAAACTGCTGTTCACAGCAGAGGGTAAGGCCAATCAAAGAATGCATTACACCTTTTTGTCACAGATTTTCTTTTCAATTTCCCCTCTGGTGGGAAAAAAAGAAATCTTTCACACGCATATATAAAATATTAAACAGTTGCTTCACTGTATAATATCGAATAATAAATTCGACGAAATGTCATAATATTATTCATATACCTAAGGCCTAGAGAAAAAAAAAACGCTTTGTTTACGGTTACCCGACCAACCCTACTTATAAATGACCGATTCTAAAGATTTTCAACGCTCTCCCCCAAATCATCTCCCGACCCACCCTAATGAAAAACGCCCTTCGATTATTTTTTATATTTTCATTAAATTATTGCACCAATCTGCTATCATATTGTGCAATGTGAAAGTCATTAGAAACCACGTCTCTGATTCGTTAGTTGGTGTGGTGTGTCAACGTTCTCAGCCAACTATAGCCGAGCTTTCATTCGGGCAATGTCAAACATTTCATCACAGTGACTAGAATATCTTTAACAAATGCCTACATTTCCCTAAAAAAAAAGATAGTGTTACAGTTTACTGGAACAGTCAAATACGTGTGCGAGTCATACCATACCAAACTAGATTAGACTTATTATGAGCAGACATCAGTATATGTTGATCTAGGTGAAGTTTCAATGGACATTGGGATAAACCAATTAGTAGTCATGTTAGGTGTCAAATCAGTTGAATTTCACTATAGATCTAAATCAAAAGCCCCCCCCCCCCTTTTACAGGAACTTGAAAGCACCGGTAGAGTAAAGGATACAGTGACAAAATCCAATCATCCAAATAATTTGACTATCTACCCTATTTTCGAGGACGTAAAAAATTATAAAAAATAAAATAAATGCCTACTTATCTACCCTATTTTTTTCAGCAATGCTATGGTGAGGATCGAAGCTTGGTAGCATACTGTAGAGAATGTTGCAAATGGCGAAGGTGAATAGGAGGTTTGTGGGACACCGATCCGCCCACCAAGAGGTGGAAGAGAGGACACGGAGGATGTTCAGTGCCCTTGTACACTTGAAACGTAGCTAATTTTTCACTAATGCTGTTTCCTGAATTTAAAAGAAATTAATACAAAATTACATATTCAGATTTTGTAAAATAGACTTTATTTTCCGAGTGTTCTTGTACAATCCGAAGCTGATGATTGTGTGAGTGAGAGGAAAATTAAAAATTTCATGCACCAAAATCCCTTAACTATTTGTTTGATGTCATTTCCCGAACATTATTTATTTTCTAGTATTCTGAGGGTCTTATTAATATATCCTGATGTCTTTGTTGTCCTCCCTGTTGCTTTTGACTGGCTAAAAAATGTTTGGCCCCATACCCTTTTGAATTTTGTTCATATTTGGTAAAATATGTGCAGTTTTTCCCTAATTGTTGGCCAATTTTGGCAGATTTCTTAGCTATTTTGTTCTTTTTCAAAAATATTTGGCAGAAAACCTCCACAACCACAGAAAGCAGAATTATGGGACTTAAAGGCTATAGGGCAAAATGTTGGCCAACACTTTTTTGAGTCGAATCT
>NW_013754101.1:0-1096 GCF_000517525.1 Limulus polyphemus | reverse complement strand
TGAGATCTCTTGTGCCCAGGTTTATTACAGTGCCAGCAAAGTCCCTCAACCCTCTCTGAAAGCTGACCTTTTCTGGCCTTGAATCCAGATGACTGTACCAACCTCGGTACCTCTGTGCTGGACTTAACGTAGGATTCGAATTCGAGAGCTCTGGCCATTGCATCCTGCATGGTAGAGGGGTGTGCTTGCTTCACTTGTATCTTAAGTTGTGGACTGTCCAAGGCATCTACGAACTGATCCCTCAGCAACAACTTGAAGAGATCACGTGCTGCAGTTGGGTAGGCCTTGTGTGCCATGCTCTCCAAGTCCTGTGCCAGCTCTTGCAGGCTCTTCCCTTTAGTACGGACTCTCGTCCTGAACCTGGCCCTGTAGACTTCTGACTGGTTTTGGATTCCGTACCTGAGTTCCAGAGCCTCTACCAGAGCTCTATAGTTGAGTCTGTCGGCTGCTGTCAACTGTCCAAGTATTTCCAGTGGTTGTCCCTTCAAGTTAGTTGCCAGATATACAGCTTTCTGCTCCTCTGTCCATCCATTCATCTCTGCAGTAGCTCGAATTGTGCTGTATATGCGTCCCACGGTGCCTTCCCATCGAATTCCTGTGGCTTCCTTCGCACTGGATCACTCCTATTACTGACATTCATATCTGGGATGTGACTTCTAACGGGACTGAATGTGTCTGCATTAGGGTTTAGCTGCGGGCTCTGTAAGGGGCTTGCTATTGTCTGGGGCTGTTTAAGTCGATGGTCAATGTATCCTCCTTGTGTAACACACAACAAATCGTTCTTTAACGTATCTAATTCGCTTTTAAATTTACTGATGTTTTCCATTTGTACTTTTTGCCACTGTTGTTGACTTTCCTGCAATTGTTGGATACTTTCTTCCTGTTTCCTTTCTTGTTCTACTTGCCACTGTTGTTGACTTTCCTGCAACTGTTGGAGACTTTCTTCCTGTTTATTTTCTTTTTCCTCCAACCACTGCTGTAATTTCTCTTCTTGTTTCTTTTCTTTTTCCTCAAACAACTGCTGTAATTTCTCTTCTTGTTTCTTTTCTTTTTCCTCCAACAACTGCTGTAATCTCTCTTATTGTTTCTTTTCTCG
>NW_013754100.1:0-3210 GCF_000517525.1 Limulus polyphemus | reverse complement strand
ACTATATTCCAGCGTAGCCTTCATTTGTTGGTATAATCCATATCCAGTAGCGTCTGTAGCCTTGTTTAGAGCAAAAAAACGTTCTTTTACTTCATCCAACAAAACATAACTCACAATTATGGATTCCTGATCAATCACTGCTGTGTCTTGAGTACTATCCATTTGCACAGAATATTTCTGATTCCCAATTTCATTAACAATGCGTGATTTCATAATGCTCCGGATGGCTGACAGTATATAGTTCACGATTGTTTTGGATAACATGGACACCATATTTCCGCGTCCTTTTGATTTTTTTTTCCTTTTTTCCCTTAAAGACTTTTCTCGGTCCTTACAAACCTCGACAATTTTGCTTATGCGACTAGCCAAAGGTACATCAAATTGGGAGAGAAGCAGTATCGTTTCTAAAAAGTTACCGTGATCAATGTTCTAGTTTTCAAGGTAAAGACCTGATTCATTACGATGTCCTCTGTATGGCAGTGCTTGTTTTCCTAAAAAATTTGATCACAGCTAATATGCGTTTCAGAACTTCAATATTTTCCATAACTTGCTTCCGTCTCAATTTAACGCCTTCCTTTGCCAGCAAAGATTCTATATCTCTTTCCTCATCAGCAATGAAAAATGTCAGAACTGCTGCATTGCGTGACTTTGATGCCTTATGTTCAGAAATGCTTTGATAAATGTGAGAAAACTTCATGAAGCCAGTTGAAAATGCTGTTTTTGTGTTGGAAAAGGCCTGACAGACCTTGCAATAAACAGCCTTAACTTCTTTGTTTTCAACTTTCACTGTCAGCCAATTTCGAGAAACGCTGTTTTCAGAGATTTTACTTTCATATACCCTTTTTGGATCAAATGGCAGAAATTTAACATCTTCGAGCATTGGCTGCTTTGCTGTAGAACGTGCTAGCTGCATTCTTCTGGCAAGAGGTGCAGTTGCGGGTAAGGGCGTATTTTGGAATAGTTCTTGTTCTTGATTTTCTACATTTTCCACCTGCGTATCCTCATTCACTTGATGAGTTCACTTTCTGTTTCTATGTTATCAATTTCTTCTCTTCCTTCATTTTCTGTTTGTGGATCTACTCCTACTGTTAGTTGTTTCCCATTGTCTACCTGAAAGTAACTTAGCAAATGTTGCTTAGTATTGCTGAATGTAAGGAGATATATAGATTGGAGGAATCAAGGAATCCATTTTATTGTATAGCACGAGATAGTTGGGGAAGAAACGATGTATGTATTCTTCCAGAAATACGGAAACTTGTGGAGTCACGACATCAAATAGTAATCTTGTCTAGCATTTTGTGTTTAATATTTTGGAATAAACTTTATTCAGCACTTTAACTTTACCCAAAATTCCACATAACATCTGACAGACATCATTTAACATCACCGAAACAGGATGTAGGGCGAAGTGTTTAGCAGCATTCAGTGGCGGACTGGCCCACCGGGATACCGGGAAATTTCCCGGTGGGCCCCAAAATGATGGACCATCACTTTGAAAATAACGGAAAAAAGAAAACTGAAATCTATACACATATTTTTTTTTTCAGGATGGATAGCTCATGCAAGAGAAAATACAAGTCTGTTGCCCAAAAACGCGACGAGTCCAATAAGAAAATTTTACGCGAAACTGCTAAATCAACAATCACACACTTTTTCAGTATCCAACCAGATTCTTCAGAAGAACCCCATCACTCACAAGAAAATCAAGATAGCGAGTATGACCAGACATGGCGACGTGGACTATAACGATGTGCTGAGGCTCCAAATTGGCTGCTTCTTTAGTGGCTCAACGGTAAACCTGTAGGCTTATAACGCTAAAAACCAGACTTCGATACCCGTAATTGGCACAGCACAGATAGTGCATTGTGTAGCTTTGTGCTTAACAACAAAGTAGCAGAAATCACTTTAATATATGGTACGCAATCTCTGTATTAATCATTTTATGGATGGTCAGATCTGCGTTAAAGGAATATAGATCGATTTGAGGCAACAGGACTATCCTGAAAGAAACCTGCAACAAGTCATACCCAATTATCAAAAGCAAACTATGGCATCTTGAAACAGGTGACAATCCAAAAACACAAAAGGCAGTGGCAAATGCCATCCACGAGCCCCAGGCAACAGTATGCAACAAAATAAAAAAAGGATTTCTGTCTGAAAAACTGACACAAATCACTTGTATACAAGTTGCTTCTATGACATATCTGTTCAACCGTGACATACCTCAAACAGCTGGAAAAATGAAATAGTGTTCATGCTCTGTCATTTTAAATAAATACCAGTCAAGTTGCTATATACAGCAACTATGAATCAGACTGTTGAAACGAGGGCTGGGAAACCATCGTTTTGTACACTAGGTGGCTTATGGAAAGCTTTCAGAGAGGAGTAGCGTGCTTTTGACATAGCAGCTTTATGACTTTGCTTTTTGCAATCAAAACTTTGCTTCAGGGTGTATTAACAAGGTTCACGGGCATCAGATATTATTGTACATTGTACATTGAATATTGTACATCAGTGTAAGCTGTTGCACACTCTTCCTAAGGTGACCAGTTTTCGAAACCCTCACCCAATTTACTGTTACACATTCTTCCTAAAGCGACCAGTTTTTGAAACCATCACCCAATTTACTGTTACACACTCTTCCTAAAGCGACCAGTTTTTGAAACCATCACCCAATTTACGTAATGGCAAACAATGTCAAAATCTATTTCTGATACATTCTGTGATGAGTATGGGATAACCATCTTAAAAAGGAGGGTGGAGTGCTTTGCTACAGACCTTTTTATTAACCACATTCTAAACAAATGCCATCAGCAACATTCTAGTAGTTCATTCGAGCCAATAACCTGGACTGCATCAAACCACCAGGCATGACGTGTAATATAGAATTATGGTGAATTATTGTGCTTAAAGAGGCATTATTATTATTATTCTTTACTGAATTCCATCGATGTAAGCAAAGCATTATTGTCCAGATTGTGAAAATATGCTTTCTTGGCTAGTAACAGTGGACCAAATCCAAAGTCCAAACCAGCTCGAACACGCTTATATCATGGTACTACTCCCATCACGCTTCACAAACACTGATTTATAGTCTCAAGATACTGGAAGCACCAATACCCTAAACAATGTAGTCATGTACTTAAAGCTAAATGGAACCCTATTAAATATTGGTTATTCAATTTACCTAAAGTATTGTTACGTCTCCGT
>NW_013754099.1:0-1092 GCF_000517525.1 Limulus polyphemus | reverse complement strand
ATTAGGCTTAACTTCACCTTAAACGGCGCCATTTTTTTTTCTCGTTTAGATTGTTTTTCATCAGGAAAGCAACATTAAACGAACGCATTAGAAAACTTCCACCCTTTCCCCACGAATTTACCATGTTTGGGAGGAAACATACCAGAATATCTACAGTAGAAAATATTTGATGTGGTTAAGAAAGAATTGGGGGGGGGGATACTGAAAACGCAATAAACCTAAACGAATACCTTTATATATGTATAGAATAAACAAAATCTGATAATAAGAACATATAAACGTTATTAACTAGCCAGAAGTTAACCATAATCTTCTAAAAACATACCCCCCTCCCAGTGGTACAGCAGTATGTCTGCGGACTTACAACGCTAGAAACTGGGTTTCGATACCCGTGGTGTGCAGAGTACAGATAGTCCATTGTGTAGCGTTGTACTTAATTACAAACAAACAAACTAAAAACGTAATTATTCCAGTAGCTTAGCGGTAAGCCTGAAGTCTTATGGTGTTAAAAATAGGGGTTCGATACCCACAGCACTAATAGTTTTGTGTAGCTTAATTACAAACAAACAAACTAAAAACGTAATTATTCCAGTAGCTTAGCGGTAAGCCTGGAGTCTTATGGTGTTAAAAATCGGGGTTTGATACCCACAGCACTAATAGTTTTTGTGTAGCTTTATGTTTAATAACAAACCGATAACTGTAAGCCGAAACGAATAGCATTACATATTTCAATTGTAATTTATATGTCTAGCCAGCTTTACAGTTGCAGACTAAGCTTCAAGAAATTGCATGTTTAAAAATCTGTCAGGAAGGGAACGAAATGACGTATTCTGTTTATAATCACGTGGGATAACAGGAACAGCCGATCGTTTTCTCTTCAGTAAACATCTAGGTCAATGGAAACGAAAATCACAGTAAGAAGCTATTTCAGATAAGACACGTGTAAGTTAAAAAAAATATGTGTCTCTAAACATCTTAATCCTTCGGCTTATTCTTGATTAGTACCGGAAGTTTAACTGGCGACTAACTCAGATCTTATATAATATTTAATGACGGTGATGTTAATATTTTTATCATTCAGATATATATATA
>NW_013754098.1:0-1387 GCF_000517525.1 Limulus polyphemus | reverse complement strand
ATAATTTAACAATACTGTGTATTATCAATAAGAAAATGCAAGATTTGACAATACAGTGTACTGTCAATAAGACACACAAGATTTAACGATACTGTGTACTATCAAAAAGAAAACACGAGATTAAACGATACTGTGTAATATCAGTAAGAAGACACAAGATTTAAGGATACTGTGTACTGTCAATAAGAAAACACAAGATTTAACGATACTGTGTATTGTCAATAAGAAGACACAAGATTTTACGATACTGTGTACTGTCAATAAGAAGACACAAGATTTAAAAGTACTGTGTACTGTCGATAATAAGACGCAAGATTTAACGATACTGTGTATTATCAATAAGAATACACAAGATTTAACAATACTATGTACTATCAATAAGAATTCACAACGTTTAACGATACTGTGTACTGTCAATAAGAGGCCACAACGTTTATCGATACTGTGTACTGTCAATTAGAAGCCACAAGATTTTAAAATATAGTGTACTGTCGATAATAAGACGAAAGATTTAACAATACTGTGTACTATCAATAAGAATTCAAAGGTTTAACGATATTGTGTCTTGTCAATAAGAAGACATAAAGATTTAACGATACCGTGTACTATCAATAAGAAGCCACAAGATTTAACGATACTGTGTACTGTCAAGAAGAAGCCACAGGATTTAACGGTACTGAGTACTGTCAATAAGAAGACACAATATTAAACAATACTGTGTACTATCAATAAGAAGACACAAGATTTAACAATACAGTGTACTGTGAATAAGAAGACACAAGATTTAACAATACTGTGTACTGTCAATAAGAGGACACAAGATTTAACGATACTGTGTACTATCAACAAGAAGACACGAGATTTAACAATACTATGTACTATTAAAAATAATTCACAAGGTTTAACGATACTGTGTACTGTCAATAAGAAGCCACAAGATTTAACAATACTGTGTACTGTCAATAAGAAGCCACAAGATTTAACGATACTGTGTACTGTCAATAAGAAGACACAAGATTAAACAATAATGTGTACTATCAATAAGAAGACACGAGATTTAACAATACCATGTACTATCAATAAGAAGACACAACTTCTTATTGACAGTACACAGTATCGTTAATCCCCACAAGATTTGAAAATACTCTGTACTGTCAATAAGAAGCCACAACATTTAAAAATACTGTGTACTGTCAATAAGAAGATACGAGATTTAACAATACTATGTACTATCAATAAGAATTCACAAGGTTTAAAGATACTGTGTACTGTCAATAAGAAGACATAAAGATTTAACAATACTGTGTACTGTCAATAAGAAGCCACAAGATTTAACCATACTCTGTACCGTCAATAGAAGACAAAAGATTTAACAATACTGTTTACT
>NW_013754097.1:0-2149 GCF_000517525.1 Limulus polyphemus | reverse complement strand
CTGTGAGAAATAACAGGACTTGGTAACCCTACTTCTATAAATCTGTGAGAAATAACAGACTTGGTAGCCCTACTTCTATAAATCTGTGAGAAATAACAGACTTGGTAACCCTACTTCAATATCCCATTTGTATTTATAAAAGTTTAAGATTTCTTTGAATAGTTTTATGTCTTCTCTCACGAGAAAGTACACAAAATGTGGTCTTACATGTTGTCATAGTATATATTCACAGATCTGAGTTTGTGCCAGTCTGTAGATCTGATGCTCTGTGGTTGGCAACCTGACCAAAAAAATAAATAAATCTCACTCGATATTATGGAGCCATAGATGCATTACAAATCTCACTATGCAGTCTGACAAGAGTAGTCCAAGACTTGGCAGTTGGTGTTAGCATCTAGCTGTCTTTACTAAAGTCTGTCACTTCAACTCAGTTGATAGTTGATATAAAGATCGTGATATTCAGCAATGATCTTTTAAAAGGATCTACGAGGTGATGTCAACTGGACTGCATTATTGTCCACTTTTACAGTATTTTGTAGTTAAATGCTATTGTATTAAGATAATAGTTTATATATACAGTTATTCTTCTGCACTGGTTTTGATGGTCTATGAAAACCCATCAGAGTGACTGTTTCAAGACATGTTTACGTATAAAAAGACTTCTTAAATTGGGTGATTAAAGTGATATATATATATAAAAAAATGAGGTAATTCACAGTAAAATTTGTTGTTCTCTTCTTTTCAACAGGACGGAGTCTTACGACTAGTGGACATTAAGAAGGAAGACTGGCCGGTTGTTAAAAGTATTGAAATTCAGCAACCGATCTTATTATTGTCGTTTTCTCTGACATATAAAAACCTTGCTGTCCTTACTTCGGAGGTAGAGATATTGTTAACAGTAGAGATTGTGGGAGCTATTTATTAGTTCAGAAGCCACAATGTAATGGTTTATTTTAACTAACTGTGTCAAATGTTCGAAGGCGATATATCGATCTGGTATGCATAAATGAAACACTGAATATTGTATAATATAGTGCTTCCCAACTGCCATTCCATCACAATCACCTTGCCAGTTCACGAGGTAACAAAAATTTGACAGAATATTCGGGCCACTATAGGACTTTTAGTGTTCTCCCAGACTTGTAAGACGTTTTCTTGTGATTCTGAGTGGTACACAAATATTGATCCCTATATGACATAAAAAAAGTTAGCTTTTCTTTCATTCCATAATCACTTAATTGTAGCATTTCATTATTGTATTAAATGTTTAAACACTTTAAAACGTGCACAAGACACATGGCTTACGTTAAACTTGTATCACCTTCAGTTACTCAAGTCAAACTTAGAAACTAGTCACACGGAAGAAATCATTTGGTTCGTTGGATTCATTCATTACCTGCTACCTGCTATCCCAGCTTTTCTCATGTTTTTTTTTTGATACCACAGACCAGCTCATCACCTCTCTAAACTGTCACAGACTACTAAAATGTAAGTACAAAAAAATACAATTCCAATTTACGCATACCATACACAGGGGAGCCTCAGACAGCAGACAATCAAGTGAACTTACCATACACACGGGAGCCTCAGACAGCAGACAGTCAAGTGAACTTACCATACACAGGAGAGCCTCAGACAGCAGACATCAAGTGAACTTACCACACACAGGGGAGCCTCAGACAGCAGACAGTCAATGTTCACTTGACTGTCTGCTGTCTGAGGCTCCCCTGTGTATCGTAAGTTCACATGACTGTCTGCTGTCTGAGGCTCCCCTGTGTGTGGTAAGTTCACTTGTTTGTCTGCTGTCTGAGGCTCTCCTGTGTATGGTAAGTTCACTTAATTGTCTACACTCTAAGATTCCTGTTTGTCTCATAGGTTCTCTTGATTGTCTACAGTCTAAGAATCCCTTCTGTATGGCTAGTTTCCTTGATCTACAGTCTAAGAATCCCTTCTGTATGGCTAGTTCCCTTGATCTACAGTCTAAGAATCCCTTCTGTATGGCTAGTTTCCTTGATCTACAGTGTAAGAATACCTTCTGTATGGCTAGTTTCCTTGATCTACAGTCTAAGAATACCTTCTGTATGGCTACTTTCCTTGATCTACAGTCTAAGAATCCCTTCTGTATGGCTAGTTTCCTTGATCTACAGTA
>NW_013754096.1:0-2351 GCF_000517525.1 Limulus polyphemus | reverse complement strand
CTGAATGCAGTTCATATGGCATACCAAATCTGAAGAAGAAATCACTAATAGCCGAAGCTACAGTTGTAGCTTCCTGATTTGGTATTGCATATGCCTCCGTCCACTTGGTGAAATAATCCATCACCACACATATGTACTTGTTTCCAACACGAGTTTGGGGCAGAGGACCAGCAATGTCGACGGCTACTCTTTCCAGTGGTGTACCAACTTGATATAACTTCATTGGAGCATGTCCCTTATGCTAGGGTCCCCTTTTAGCACAACATGTACTGCATGTTCTGCATCATTCTTCCACATCTTGTCTCATACCTATCCAGTAAAATCTCTGTCGTAGGTGACTCAATGTTTTCTTAACTCCGAGATGTCCTCCTATTACAGTATCATAGGATTGATGCAGCATAACTTCCCGTAACTTTCTCGGTATAACCGTTTGCCAGGTCGTCACTTTCCCATCTGCAGTTTCCCATCTCCGGAGAAGAATACAATCTTCAAGCCTCAACTGGTCCCATTGTGCCCAATAGTTCTTTTTCACAGGGCTTAGACTAGACACCTTCTCCCAAGCAGGGCGCAAAACACTTGCTTTTAGAATATCAATCATTGGCTTCAAATCTTGGCCTTTCTCCTGTTCTGCCTTGATATCTATATTTGGTTCCACTTCACCATCATCAACTCTTTCAGTCGGCTTGACATCAGCTTGATGACACCTGGTTAGTTCAACCTCTCTTTTGCAGCTATGTCTGCAGTCATTTTTCGCAGGGTCTTCGACTCAGTCCATCAGCATTACCATGGGATTTTCCTTCTCAAAATTCAATATTATAATTATACTGGTCTATTTTTCGGATCCAACGTGCTAGTTGTCCTTCTGGGTTCATTAATGATCTTAACCAGCGTAACGCAGCATGGTCTGTCCTGATGGTAAACCTTGCACCATAGAGGGAAGGGTGAAAATATGTCAGACTCTTTACTATAGCAAGGAGTTCCCTCCGTGTTACACAGCAGTTCCTCTCTGGTCTACTCAGGACCCTACTGAAGTAGGCCACCACATGTTCATTTTCACCCACTTTGAGACAACACTCCTCCAATTCCAACATTACTAGCATCACAATCCAGTATGTATGGCAGTGATGGATCTGGAAGCTTTAAAAGTGGAGTTGGGGCCAATTTTTCTTTCAATGTCTTGAAAGCATGTTGGCAAGAAACTGTCCATTCAAACTTCTGGCCTTTTTTGGTCAAATCATGTAGTGGAGCAGCTATAGTTGCAAAGTCCTTCACAAACTTCCGGTAATAGATATAGAGTCCCAAGAAACTTCTTAACTCTCCCACATTGTCTGGTGTTGGCCAATCACGCACTGCTTTCACCTTGTCAGGATCAGTTTGCACACCATGCTCACAATGTGACCTAAATAAAGCACCTCTTTCTGGAACAAGTGGCATTTCTTAGGATGGAGTTTGAGGTTTGCTGCTTTCAAACACTTCAATACTTCCTCTAGCTGGGACATTTCCTCACCAAAAGTTGTTGCAAATACAATGACATCATCCAGGTACACTAGAGCTATCCTCCATTGTAGGCCTTTCAGTACTTGTTCCATCAGCCTCTCAAATGTTGCCGGAGCATTGCTAAGCCCGAATGGCATCACACGGTATGCCAGAGACCTTGGCCATAACTAAATGCAGTCTTAGGTTTATCTGCTTCAGCTATTTTTACTTGATGGAAACCTGACTAAGTCCAGAGTTAAAAACCACCGGGCTCCACTTAGGGCATCAAGAGTATCATCAATTCTTGGCAGTGGATACGAGTCTTTTTCAGTTATACTGTTAAGAGCTCTGAAGTCCACACAGCAATGTTGGGTCTCATCCTTCTTCTGGACTAACATGATGGGAGCTGACCAGGGACTATCTGTTTTCTCGACTATCCCTTCCTTAATTAGGCCATCCATGACCTTCTACATCTCTCGTCGCTTTGCTGGAGCTATTCTCCTCGGAGGGATCTTTATTGGATGGTGACTGCCTGTGTTTATTCTGTGCTCTACAAGGTCTGTGCAGCTGAGGTCATGATCTCCTTTCGAAAAGACGTCTGCATAATTTGCCAAAAGTTCCCTAATCAGAAGAGCCTGTGATGATGACAAATGGACTGTACTCTTCTTATAGAGGTCAGTTAAATGTTCTTGGAGTGTATGTCCTTTCTTTATGGTTGTATTTCTTGCTTTAACATTGACTGGCTCTACCTCCTGGCACACACCCAACAATGCCCCTTCCTTAAGTGTGTACTCACATTTAGAGAAATCGGCCACTGTTGTAAGTACTATTTGATGACCTGCCACAAGTGACCTTCCAATCCACTGGCCTGGATG
>NW_013754095.1:0-1094 GCF_000517525.1 Limulus polyphemus | reverse complement strand
CTTTTGGACTACTCTTCAACAACGACTAGTGGGATTGACGATAACATTATAACGTCATTATGGCTGTTCGTTGGTGGGATTCGATTTCGCGACCCACATATTGCGAGTCGAGCGTCCTAACCTGTAACAATATTTAAAGTTCACATATTGTCAGAACCGGGCTCATTTTTGTATGCTATGACAGCAGAAAGTATTAATGTGACTGTTCGAATTTTACAAGAAAGTTTTAAAAACAAAACATACGTTTTTTTTTTAAAATGTAGGCCGTATAATTCAAGAAAAGTTTCAATTCACATCAAGTAATCCGAGAACACGGTTGTTAATTACAACATTAACAGACCTGTTACCACGTTTGTAACACGGTTGTTAATTACAACATTAACAGACCTGTTACCACGTTTGGAACTACTACACTGACCTCCGAACTATTCAATTTATACATCATTCGCGTGATGTGTTCTCCGCGTAACGCTTACTACGCTAGAAACCGGGTTTCGATACCCCTGGTGGGCAGAGCACAAATGGCCCGTTGTTTAGCCATTTGTGCTTAACTTCAAAGAAACAAACAAACAAAATTCCAAGGTATCCCATTTCCATAGCAACCACATTATGTTTCTGTATAACGTCCTTAATTTCTGACTTTATCTGTATAATATTGCCTTTGTATAATATATCTGTTTGTTTGCTGGAATCGTTCGAGATCATTCAACAAAAGTTTTTTTCGAGGGTATAGAGGGCGCTTACTAAGTGTTTATAAATACAATAAGAATAGTTTGTTTTTGAGCTATCAGTGCTGTGCCCACCACGGGTATCGAACCCCGATGTTTAGTGTTATAAGCCTTCAAACGTACCGATGGAGGGCTATAACTCAATAGAAACATCTGACTCAAGGGTTCTAAGCTCACTTCAGTCCGATGAAAAGACGAAATTCTGTTTCCTGAATTTCTATCTTCACCAAACATGCTCGCCCTTTCAGCCGTGGGGGCGTTATAATGTGACGGTCAATCCCACTATTCGTTGGTAAAAGAGTAGCCTAAGAGTTGTCGGTGGGTGGTGTGGACTAGATGCCTTCCCTCTAGTCTTACACTGCTAAA
>NW_013754094.1:0-2073 GCF_000517525.1 Limulus polyphemus | reverse complement strand
GTAATAAACAAAAGGGGGCCAAGAATTGGTGATGTAACATTGCATGTTATTTAAACACGTTTTTAAAGTATTATATATATTGCCTCGTAAACCATAATGAGCACGTTCATACAGCAATATTGAATGATTTACACTGTCAAATGCCTTTTCAACATCTAGGCTACAAGCCAGAGCAGATCTCTTTGTTTCATAAGCCTTAATATTTTTTGTAGTGATTACCAATAGACACTTTTCGGTAGACTGGTGTTTGCTAAAACCAAATTGCAAACTTCTTAGTGCCCTGTATATTAAAAAAAAAAACTTGATTCGATTATAAAAAATACGCTCGACAATACGAGCAGATGCAGACAGAACAGAAATAGGTCGATAAATTTCGACCCGGTCAGGATCGTCACTTCTTTACATAGGTACGATCTTTGCAATTTTAAGAACACTTGGAAATTTGCCAGTAACACACACATTATTTATAAATATAGTTAAAGGTTTAATAACAGGTAGATTTTACCACTAAAGGGTATTACATCCGGCCGAGGAGTCACTTGGTAGTCACTTTATGGTTGCACGAATTTCAAATGTGGTTCAGGGGAGGTATAAAGAGACTGAACTACGGGCTGATCCTCACATTTAATATCATTTGTTTTGTATCTTGTCTTGAGAAATAACCGTTAACATCATTATTAATATTAGTAGGATCAGTAACAATAGATCCTAAGTTGTTATAAATACTTGTAATCTTAGCTTTACTTTTGGTCCTACACATTTGTTTATTAATCGTCTGCCATGTGCTGCGACGAGTATCGCCATTTTGAAAAACTTTATTAAAATATTTGGCCTTATTGTCAGAAACTGACCTTTAACGAGCACTTTGACTTTTAACGAGCACTTTGAGCTGTAAATAATTCTTGTAAGTCAATAGATTACCAGTTAGTTTCAAACGACGATACAGTCATTGTTTGCACCTAATGATAATATGTAATAAAAATACGGTCAACCATGCAGGATGTCTCGCGTTATTTAATTTAACAAATTTGGTAAAAGGAAAACATGAATTATAGAGCATGTAATGCTTCATATGGCTTTCTATATATGGCTTTACAACTTCAAAAAAACTATAAAGCCTGCATGTATATCTACAATAAAATAAGGGCGCGTCTGAGTGTGTGTGTGACCACCATAGCTACATAAGGAAAGAACCTAGAAACCTGAATTTTGCACACATACAAAGTGAGCCCTGAGTGTGTGCATCTGGATATTATTTCTTATCTTATCCACGTGTGTGCGCGCATGCGCGCCCCATATCATAGCCTGTAGTATATCAGTTAGATTAACAACTTCTAATATATAGAAAAGCCAGTGTGTTTTGGTAGCAATGCGTTCCAGCAATGGCTTTTATATCATGTTACTTAGCAACAGAACTATCTATATAAATATAATAGTAGTGTCTGTAGTCTGTCCATGTAACTACTTCGCAGGGTGTGGATGGATCTTCACCAAACCTGCTATGAAGGTTCATTGGGTACATGGGCAAATTTGATATTGGGTCTATGGGAAGTTACATATAAATTTTGTGTTTTGCATTTTGCGGTTTCTGTGAGCATTTTTGCGTTTTTTTTTAACCACTACCTCGTCTACTGTGGACGAATCTTCACCAAATTTGGTGTGGAGATTCAATGGATCCATAGAGAGATATTTACAAAGTTGCAGTTTTTACAGTTACATGTAAAGGAAGCAACAGGGTTAATGTTACACACCTGTTACTAACTAATGATAGGGTTACTGTTACACACCTGTTACTGTTAGTTACTGTTACACACCTGTTATTAAATAATGATAGGGTTACTGTTACATACCTGTTACTGTTAGTTACTGTTACACACCTGTTACTGTTAGTTACTGTTACACACCTGTTACTAACTAATGATAGGGTTACTGTTACACACCTGTTACTAAATAATGATAGGGTTACTGTTACATACCTGTTACTGTTAGTTACTGTTACACACCTGTTACTAAATAATGATAGGGTTACCGTTACACACCTGTTACTTAATAATGATAGGGTTACTGTTACAC
>NW_013754093.1:0-1094 GCF_000517525.1 Limulus polyphemus | reverse complement strand
GTAGGCCTAAAAAATGTGGCAAGTATCAGTTGAGTACTGGAACTGGCCACATTATACTACATGTATACTGTGGGTAGAGGTCGTGTGTCCGTTTGTGTCCTCAATTTTAGTTGTTAAAAATATTTACATTTTAATTAGGTTATCTCTATTCATCAAGTTCAATGTTGATTGTGTAGGGGAAAAAATATATTCCAAATTTCCAAAGGCTTAACTGATGAATTATAGCACATATACTTAAATCCAAACAGATGTAGATAAATCTAGGCAGATGCGGGTCATCACACCTCAGAAAGACCAAGCAAGTTTAACCCATCATTATAATTAACAGAATTTTAAAATCAATTGGTGACAACAAAACCTTTGTTTACTGCTCATTACTTCGGATACGAGTAAAGTTGGTATTCTAGAGTAGTTGGTTGGTTACAGTACTCAAAACTGGAAGAACGAGAAAACAAACCTTTACTCACTTAAGTTATCTAACATGGTAGTTTAGATGGTTCTAAGCCATTTCATATAAAAACTAACCCTACAAATATTTCAACTAGATTGCGTTAAGTACTTCGTCGTAAAGAATTCTCCACAGATAACTCCGTTGGGTAATGCTTCTTTATTTCAGTTCACATACTCTTTTTCATTTTTATATTCGAAAATTATCTTACTTTACACATGGCGAATTTCTCTATTGTTTTTTCTGCCACATGCTGTGTCTATTTTCTGACACATTACACATTTCTCACTATGTGGAATTCCTGTACAGATTTTCGATTTTTTTTCCAGAGCTATTTCAATTTTATTTCTCTTTCTGGTTTGTCAGCTGGTATCTTTTCAACTTATCTTTATACACAAATATCTAAAGTTCTTATTTACGTTATTAGGCTTCTTAAAAAAATATTCTACTCACACAGTCCTTAAGTTCTGGTTTGTTCACTCGCGCTGTTCTGAAGTTATTATCGGTTTATTTACACTGTCCAGGAGTTATTATCGTTTTATTTACACTGTCCTGAAGTTATTATCGGTTTATTTACACTGTTCAGGAGTTATTATCGGTTTATTTACACTGTCCTGAAGTTATTATCGGTTTATTTACACTGTCC
>NW_013754092.1:0-2793 GCF_000517525.1 Limulus polyphemus | reverse complement strand
TTTTACTGTAGTTTTTTGTTACGTTGTTTTTATACTGCTCAAACATAGATATGAAAAGAGAGCATTTATTTTAGTAATACAATTACCAAATATTTCATAAATCAATAAAATTTAAAAATAAACTTACTACACATCACTTGCCAACCTATATCGACAGTGTTGCCTGTCGTCAACGTCAGGCTTACCAATACAACAAGAGCTGCAAATAAAACTTTCATGTTGAGAATGTTGCTGTTTTAATGAAAATTTCAGTTTAGAACATCATTTTTATATCATTCATCCAACACTTTTAAGCCAATAATATAACCTAATTTTTAATTACCCTAAAATTAACAGAACTTTGCTAAGATATTTACCAATCGTTGCGTTACTCTTTCCTGATTGTACAAACTGCGTTTGGTTACAGCCAATAACGGAGAGATCATACCAAACACAGGCACCTCCTTCCATACAATTAGATCACGTGACTCTAATCAGTTCGTCTACAGTTTCATTCCTTGTGGAAGCTCCATTCTGTTGGTTGGTTGGTTGTTCGGGGCTTTATGGCTATCTTTGTCGAACGTTCGTTAAAAATGCAGAAAGAAATAAAACTCTACAAAAAATAAAAAATAAGCTAAAAGCAAAACAAAGCCCCAAAATCAGGCAAACAATTAAATAGAATAAAAAAGGCCAATAGCCAATAAAAGTTAAAAAAAACACGATCAATCCGCACACTGTCAACATCGGCAATTGTTATTGTATTGCTTAGCCTTTATGTGATCCATGGTAAGCGAAATGGCATACAGCATACAAACTGTAAAGGGGATCCTATGAGCAACCTCAGAGCCCCAACAAACCATGGCAGAGCCCACAGCGCCACCTGATTTTGTACCACCCATAAAAACCGGAACAGAAGAATGGTTTGAAAGATGTTCGGCAAAGAGAAGACGGTGATTCCAATCATTAGTATCTATCTTCCTCAGACGACTCAAAGAATGGTCACAGGTGGGGGTGGTAACAAGCCATGGAAGAATGGGCTGGTCATCAGATTCAGCAATATCACCCAATGACAGACCCAATTCAGCCAGCTGTGCAAAACGAAGAGAAAATGATCACTGTCTCATAGATCACTCCCAATATTCCAAGAAAAATGAAAAAAAGTGAAGGTGAACAGATAGATAAATCAATAGTAGTAAAAGACTGACTAGATGCCTGTATCAATGTGGGTCGTACCATCATTGTATGTTATCTTTACCTGAGACATTTATGATCAATCAGACCTCGATGATCTTACTGACCATCTCCCTTCTTCATCTTGAAAGATTTTAATGGACACAATTCCCTCTGGGGTGATGCTGATATTGATGGGAGGGGTCGTACTGTGGAGTGCATGCTCTCAGATCACAACCTTTCTCTTTCAATTCTGGTTCATTTAACCATTTTTTTATATGGACATGGTGGGTATATACTGGTCAAACAGCAGTGCCCATCACAAAACCTATCATTCCAATATAAAGAAAACGGTTGAAAGGTGACAGCACTGGCAGGTTGGATGAATGTTTCCTGTAAGGCACGTGGGATGATAGGAATCGATGAAGGCCTTAATGTCATCGGAATTAAAACAACAGCCTCGACAGTTCCACTGCATCAAAGTGACTCAGAAGAAGGGGAACTGGGTGGAGCACCCTTTTGTATGCGACCACGACGTTTTTCTTTAGTAGAAAGAGGTCTGTCTACCTCCATGAAATCTGCCCTGGGTCGATTAGACAGATCTCTGTCAGAGGAAGGAGATTTCAGAGACTGGGTGCATGACTGAATAATTGTTCTGCGCCTCAGGGCCAAAGGAGATGGACCCGAGAAGTCACTGGATATGGTGGTAGGGATAGAGACAGGAGTAGACGTAGACTTGTCAACTCTTGCATCTCCAGAGGGCAAAAAACTCTTCTCATGATATGAGAAAGACTTTGATGGAAACATAAAATGATTTGTCGGCACTCCAACTGTAGCAGTAGAATGGAGCACAGCAGCATATGCCCAAAATGGAATTGAGAACAACAGTTTCTGGTCTCTGGATACGAGATGTTGTTTACAGTACATAAACGTTGTACCTCTTTTTTTCCACCCACTTAAGGCTAGAATGAAAGTATGAGGAGCGGGAACCACCACAATTGACGCAGTGAGGGTCCAGTTGACACTAGTAGGCGACATGATCTTTGACAATTTATTTGAACCTTAAATACACACTGAATACAAGTTTTAACGTTGTGAAAGTTCATGTTGATTATCCAATAAAGAATATTTTGAATATCAAAAAAATCAAACATCGGTATTCGTACATTATATGTTTTCAAAAGAAATATACAATGTAGCCACAAAATGTTGCCATTATGGACACAAAGTGAAATGTATAGTCCTATAGTGTACTAAAAATTGTAAGAAACGTTTCCAGAGTTCCGCTTCAGTATCTGGTAATTCCTGTCTAATTCAAGTGTGAAATTATTCCTAGTTCTTACTTCATTAAACAAATCAATGAAAGAAGTTTAAAAAGATGTAGGCCTAACTGGACAACCATTTTTATGACGCTTAGAAACCTCATACATGATAACAGAATGAGATCCAACTGGTTCTATTTTCTGTTAATAAATTTCCTTTTCATTTTTGTAATCTATATTATTTAGTTTTAGTTGGATCTATGTCTAGTTCAAATTTTTTAGTTTTGTTACTAAAACGTTCTTTAACTCTATTATTGTAATAACCAGTTGATTTGATTTTTAGTGCAAAGTTACACAAAGAGCTATCTGCATTATGTTTACC
>NW_013754091.1:0-1094 GCF_000517525.1 Limulus polyphemus | reverse complement strand
GGACCATTTTCATTTATATAGTGCTCTGTGAACACAAATTAGTTAGCATAAATCAGGTAAATGACGAGAAATAAGGTTTCTATTTACTTTTGACCACTCAATGTACATTTATCAAAGTTTTTATGAACTTTTGAACATATTCGTCCCCTAGTTTTATTGTTGGAACGAAATATAGCAAGACTTGCATTGCCTACTAAGAAAGTTAGTAGCTGGTAGTCATCGGGTTAACAGTTACTGGAACTTGGCCTTTGTTGTTCCCAAACGTCATTTTATCAAATTTAATTAAAACTTCCTCGGTAGTAAGTAGTCCAACCCTAATATGCATTCATCTTCATTGTCAGCCAAGTATGCTTTGTGTCTATCCTTTATGCCCATGAGCTCAATAGTTACCCACACTGGTCCCCACAACCTTTCAGAATGTCCTGTCACATCACAAAGCTTCTGTATGGCTTCTGGTACTCCTTCGTGATCTAACACCTTGATGCTCACAAGGGTTTGCTGAGACGCAGAATCTATGACAAAGTTGCACATTTGGCCATCCAGCTTTCCTGTCACATAGACACTGTGTGTGCTTGGCATTTTACACCTAGCTGTTGGGACTTTCATGATGGGGGTTGGTGAGTGTCCCTCAACACCAACTACTACTGGTCTCCTTGAGGCTGACTAGTTGGTAATATTCTTACACTGGCTCCTCATATGTCCTTGCATTCCACAGTTCCAACAGTGTTTCTGGATAGCAGCCTTTCTTGACATGGCATCTTCCCTGTATTGAAGTTGCCAGTATTGATCTCTCCTGTGCCCAGGTTTATTACAGTGCCAGCAAAGTCCCTCAAACCTCTCTGAAAGTTGATCTTTTCTTGCCTTGAATCCTGATGACTGTACCAACCTTGGTAGCTCTGTGCTGGACTTAACATAAGATTCGAATTCAAGAGCTCTGGCCATTGCATCCTGCATGGTAGAGGGGTGTGCTTGCTTCACTTGTATCTTTAGTCGTGGACTGTCCAAGACATTTACAAACTGATCCCTCAGCAACAACTTGAGGAGATCGGGTGGTGCCGTTAGGTAGGCCTTGTGTGCCATACTTTCTTAATCCT
>NW_013754090.1:0-1928 GCF_000517525.1 Limulus polyphemus | reverse complement strand
AAATAACGCTACAGATGAGTATGGTGGTTACAAATTCGTTAATTAAAATTACACCGAGGTGTTCGTTGGGTTGTTGTACCAAATAACGCTAAAGATGACTATGATGGTTATAAATTCTGTAACAAGAGTTACACCTAGGTGTTCATAGAGTAGTTAGGTGTAACTCTAGTTATCGAATTTGTAAACACCATACTCATCTGTAGCGTTATTTGGTACAAGAACTCAACGAATACCTAGGTGTAACTTTAGTTACCGAATTTATAACCACCATACTCATCTTTAGCCTTACTTAGCACAACTACTCGATGAACACTTAGGTGTAACCATAGTTACCGAACTTATAACCACCATACTCATCTATAGCGTTATTTGGTACAACTACTCCACAAACACCTAGGTGTAACAATAGTTACCGATTTTATAACCACCATACTCATCTTTAGCGTTACTTGGTACAACTACTCCATGAATACCTAGGTGTAACTCTAGATTCCGAGTTTATAACCACCATACTCATCTTTAGTCTTACTTGGTACAACTATTCCATGAGCACTTAGGTGTCACTCTAGTTACCGAATTTATAACAACCATACTCATCTTTAGTCTTACCTGGTACAACTACTCTTTGAACACCTAGGTGTAACTCCAGTTACTTTATGTGTAACCCCATACTCATCTTTAGCGTGATTTGATACAACAACTCCACGAACACCTAGGCGTAGCTCTAGTTACCAAATTTATAACCACCATACTCATCTTTAGCGTTATTTGGTACGACTACTCCATGAACACTTAGGTGTGACTCTAGTTACGAATTTATAACCACCATACAAATCTTTAGCCTTACTTGGTACAACTACTCCATAAACACCTAGGTGTAACTCTAGTTACCTAATTTATAACCACCATACTCATTTTTTGCCTTACTTGGTACAACTGCTCCATGAACACCTAGGTGTAACTCTAGTTACTGAATGTGAAACCCCATACTCATCTTTAGCGTTATTTGATACAACAACTCCACGAACACCTAGGCGTAGCTCTAGTTAGCGAATTTGTAACCACCATACTCATCTTTAGCGTTATTCGGTACAACAACTCCACGAATACCTAGGTGCAACTCTAGTTACCTAATTTATAACCATACTCATCGTTAACCTTACTTGGTAAACAACTCCAAGAACACCTAGGTGTAACTCTAGTTACCGAACTTATAACAACCATACTCATCTTTAGCATTACTTGGTACAAGTGTTCATCGAGTAGTTGTGCTAAGTAAGGCTAAAGATGAGTATGGTGGTTATAAATTCGGTAACTAAAGTTACACCTAGGTATTCGTTGAGTTCTTGTACCAAATAACGCTACAGATGAGTATGGTGTTTACAAATTCGATAACTAGAGTTACACCTAGGTGTTCATGGAGTAGTTGTACCAAGTAAGGCTAAAGATGAGTAAGTTGACTATAAATTCAATAACTAGAGTTACACCTAGGTGTTCGTGGAGTTGTTGTACCAAATAACACTAACGATGAGTATGGGGTTTCACATTCAGTAACTAGAGTTACACCTAGGTGTTCTGAACACCTAGGTGTAACTCTAGTTACTGAATGTGAAACCCCATACTCATCTTTAGCCTTACTTGGTACAACTGCTCCATTGGAGTAGTTGTACCAAGTAAGGCAAAAGAGGAGTATGGTGGTTATAAATTCGGTAACTATAGTTACACCTAGGTGTTCATGGAGTAGTTGTGCGAAGTAAGGCTAAAGATGTATATGGTGGTTATAAATTCGGTAACTAGAGTTACACCTAGGTATTCGTGGAGTTCTTATACCCAATAACGCTACAGATGAGTATGGTGGTTATAAATTCGGTAACTAGAGTTACACCTAGGTATTCGTGGAGTTCTTGTACCAAATAACGATACAGATG
>NW_013754089.1:0-1093 GCF_000517525.1 Limulus polyphemus | reverse complement strand
ACCATCCAGAAAGACATCTACAACAACTCGTACACCAGACATGGTATGCAAAGTGACGCTTTCTGTAACAGATAACAGCACGTGAACACAAAGTTTAGTGGTAAAATCCCTTGGTGTGCTCTAGGCAATAGAACACAGCATAATCAAGAAGGATCTCTTGCTGGAAAAGTGACACAAGTCATATTTACATAGGTAGGGTAAGTGGGTAATCATGATGTTCTTTACCAAGACATGCTGATGAAGTCTGCAGACCAAGCACATATAACGGACGCTGGCAAACCGTCGTTCTCGTGCACTAGATGGTATGATTTGGACACTGCAGAGCATTTTACAATGGAAACTACGTGCAGGTTTGTTGTGAAGATTCTCGGTCAACAGATAGAGAATAACCAGATGTGGCGACAGTGAATGTTATGACCACGTGTGTTTTCACAACTGACGTTAATACAATGAACACAACACCTGTATATATACAAAAGAAGCAAGCAAATGTTTAAAATTTCTATAAGCAAAACTGTGTAAGAAAATCTGTAAATTTTTGAGTATTACTTTTCTTTCAATCTAACATTTTTGAAACATTCGCCAGCTTGAAGCAAAAAGTTATGTTGTTTGTTTAACTTCGTGCAAACCTACCCAAGAGGTATTTGAGCTAACCGTCCCTTAGTGTTAAAGTAGAGAGAAGACAGCTTTGTAGTCCTACCCACCACCTACTATTTAACAATGAAAAAGAAGGATTAACCGTTATGCTGTAAGAAAGACATGCCCAGAATCACCAATTATGTTACACCAAACAAAGAAAACTAATATACTTACTGCGTACATCAGATGGAAGAGTTGCTTGGACATTATTGTAGTTGTACTCAAAATAAGTATAAATATTTAGTTTGAGCGCTCTTTAATCCAGTAGTTCAATGTTTCAGTGAACTACAAACCAAATTACGAATCTTCGAAATATCCAAAAATTGAAGGGAAAATGAAGTTAAGCAGCTGATTACCAAACATTATTACATTCTTTTTTTTTAATTGCAATACAAATGCTCAGTGGAAAAAAAAAACATATCCAACTGTATATATATATATATATATATTAGTT
>NW_013754088.1:0-1094 GCF_000517525.1 Limulus polyphemus | reverse complement strand
GGCAATGAAGAATAAGAGAGAATATAAATATTTCTTAACCTCAAAACGTTAAACTTGACTTGATAAGGTCTGAGCGTATATTAAATGTAAACAAAATATATCAGGACAGTAATGACCATTTTCAAGGGCCCGGCGTGGCCAGGTGGCTAGGGCGCTCGACTCACAATCTCGGGGTCGCGGGTTCGAATCCCCGACCCACCAAACATGCTCGCCCTTGCAGCCGTGTGGGTGATATAATGTGACGGTCAATTCAACTATTCGTTGGTAAAAGAGTAGCCGCAGAGTTGGCGGTGAGTGGTGATGACTAGCTGTCTTCCCTCTAGTCTTACACTGCTAAATTAGTGACGGATAGCGAAGATAGCCCTCGTGTAGCTTTGCGCGAAATTCAAAACAAACAAAACCATTTTAAAGATTTTGAAAGGAAACTTATTATGGAAGAAGAAAACAACGTTTATATTAATATTCATACTGATGAGGATGGGGAAGCCACTCTTAAGCTGATCGATTTATTTAAAGGTGGGGAAGATTGTTATTAGAAATTATTTTGTGTTAAAGGAATATTTATTCTGGGAAACCTTGATAAACTTATTGTTAATAGAGGTCCTTGTCCTAATGTTACGTTAACGTCCCTTGATACCTGACAAATTATTCATGGCTAAAACATTATCAATGTGATGATCCCGGTGTTTTTAAATAAATCTCTATGGATAAGCTGGGAAATTACAAGTCTTACTTCCGCTGTTAGCAAGGTTGGGGATCTGCTGTCAAAAGCCAATTAGAATAACATTTTGAAAATTGTATTTTACGTATGATGTACAGCATGGTGTTAGAAATGAATTTCTTACTTTAGTATTTGTAGATGTTTCTTTGTAGCTTTAGAAACTTTCAATGGATGTCTGTTTGTTTGTTTGTTATGAATTTCGCAATATTACACGAGGGCTATCTGCGCTAGCTGTCCCTAATTTAGCAGTGTAAGACTATAGGGAAGGCAGCTAGTCATCACCACCCACTGCCAACTCTTGGGCTACTCTTTTACCAACGAATAGTGAGATTGACCGTCCCATTATAACGCTCCCACTGCTGAAAGGGCGAGT
>NW_013754087.1:0-2785 GCF_000517525.1 Limulus polyphemus | reverse complement strand
GAGATGTCCTTAAATAAAGATATAGGGACTGTACAGGGTTTGCTTGAACCAGAGATGTCCTTAAATAAAGATATAGGGACTGTACAGGGTTTGCTTGAACTATAGATGTCCTTAAATAAAGATACAGGAACTGTACAGGGTTTGCTTGAATTAGAGATGCCCTTAAATAAAGATACAGGAACTGTACAGGGTTTGCTTGAATTAGAGATGATCTTAAATAAAGATACAGGAATTGTACAGGGTTTGCTTGAACTAGAGATGACCTTAAATAAAGATATAGGGACTGTACAGGGTTTGCTTGAACTAGAGATGACCTTAAATAAAGATATAAGTTCCTTCCTACGAAATACAGATAGTACAAGGAAAATGTTATTTATTCTCAGATTTTCTGGAGCCAAATAGAAATTCTAAACGATGAATTTCTTTTAATAATAAAATTTTATCTTATACACAAATGAGAATATATAGATAATTATTAATTATCAATCAATAATTATACTTATTGTTCATTATTTTTGCATGTATTTATTTTATGAATCGTGTTGTTGTTTTTTTCCCACAAACTAAATTACATTTACAAATATTTGGCTTTATTTTTGATCACAGAATCAACCTATTATATCAATCATGCTGTGATATTGAAATGAGCAGTTACATGTATCATTATATTCAATCTTCAGAAAAAAAAAAATGAATACCTTGTTACTTCTCAAACCTCCTGGTTTGAAGGGGAGAGGGGGAAACACCACAGTTAGTGGAGTGGACAACAACAAGGGAATGGGAAAAACTTAGTGGCAGAGTCCAATGACTCCACTGCTAAACACAACCACAGAGCACAACTCAGAACCTGTTAGTAGAAGATATTTACACACAGACCTACACGATACAATAAACACATCGTGCACACAACAACACAAAATATACACATTCTGAAGTCATAATATAAATATTGAAACACACACACAGGACACATAAAAAACTGAAATTAATTCCAGTAAATTAAAATTACATATATTAACAAGCACACCAAACTGGTTATTGTTACATGCTTTTCAGTACGTATGTACAAAGATAAAACAGCATTCAACGTTATCAGAATAAAAGTGTCATTCTACAGGTTCTTAGCTAATCTGAAAGGCACTAGTCTTACCAATGAGGAATTTCAATTTAGTGCAAGCAAACCGTGTACAGTTCATATATCTTTATTTAAGGTCATCTCTAGTTCAAGCAAACCCTGTACAGTTCCGATATCTTTATTTAAGGACATCTCTAGTTCAAGCAAACCCTGTACAGTCCCTATATCTTTATTTAAGGTCATCTCTAGTTCAAGCAAACCCTGTACAGTCCCCTGTAACATCTAACTGTAACGATAGATGTAACTGTAACATCTAACTGTACGATAGATGTAACTGTAACATCTAACTGTAACGATAGATGTAACTGTAACATCTAACTGTGACGATAGATGTAACTGTAACATCTAACTGTAACAACAGATGTAACTGTAACATCTAACTGTAATGATAGATGTAATTGTAACATCTAACTGTAACAATAGATGTAACTGTAACATCTAACTGTGATGATAGATGTAACTGTAACATCTAACTGTTACGACAGATGTAACTGTAACATCTAACTGTAACGACAGATGTAACTGTAACATCTAACTGTAACGACAGATGTAACTGTAATTACATCTACCGTTACAGTTAGATGTTACAGTTACATCTATCATTACAGTTAGATGTTACAGTTACATCTATCGTTACAGTTAGATGTTACAGTTACATCTATCGTTACAGTTAGATGTTACAGTTACATCTATCGTTATTAATAATCAAAATTTCAGTGTATTTTACACATCATATTTCTAACGAGGAAAATCTTCATTCTAGATTAATTCATGCCGTTTCTTTTGGTAAATCAACAAATAGGCTTAATGTGTTTGTATTTGTTTTTTGTGACATCACAAAGGTCTGGTACTGTGTCAGTTTTTCTAACTGTGTTGAAGATTGAAGTCAATCCTCATCACAGTTATAAAACGACAGTCAAACCACCAACGATCCTTGACCGTATCAAAACAAATGAATTATATATTGATTCTGAGATGATCCTGTGAAGGTACACTCTTCAGTTAATGATGTAATTACATAAGATGTACTTTCTGCTCTTACATTCATGTTAATCAGGGAAAACGTGGAAGGCATGGGAAGTTTGCTGGAAGAGGAAAACCAGGTGTTATGGGACCTCAAGGATCTAAAGGTGATACAGGACCTCCAGGACAAAAAGGAGCCAAAGGTGATATAGGTCTTCCTGGCATCCAGGTGAGTGTTCCAAAATTGCTACTGAATAGTACTTGTGAAAAATACATCAAGGTGACACTGACTGTTTGTTTTGTTACTCCATCTGAAACTGTTGTAAAGATTGAAGTTACTCACCCTAAGATGATACTAACTGTTTCTTTTGTTACTCACCCTTCTTCCAATACTGCTAAACATTAACTGACCAACTACTGGTAGGTAGAAGTTACTCACCCTCACTTCTAAACAGCTTAGTATTAACTGACCAGCTACTGGTAGGTAGAAGTTACTCACCCTTACTTCTAAACAGCTTAGTATTAACTGACCAGCTACTGGTAGGTAGAAGTTACTCACCTTACTTCTAAACAGCTTAGTATTAACTGACCAGCTACTGGTAGGTAGAAGTTACTCACCCTTACTGATAAACAGCTTAGTATTAACTGACCTGCTATTGGTAGGTAGAAGTTACTCACCCTTACTTC
>NW_013754086.1:0-1094 GCF_000517525.1 Limulus polyphemus | reverse complement strand
TAAACAAGAAGAGTCTCCAACAGTTGAGAGAAAGCCAGTATACACAAACGGAAAAAAATGGTAAATTTCAAAGTGAATTAAATACATTAAAGGATGATTTACTGTCTTTTACACATGGAGGATATATTAACCATGGACCTAATGAACCCCAGACAAAAGGAAGCCCCTTCCAGACCCTGCAGCTGAACCTTAATGCAGACATCTTCAGTCCTGCCAAAAGTCACATTCCAGACATGAGTGTCAGCAATAGGTGTGATGTAGTACGAAGGAAGCCGTGGGAAGGCACCATTGGAAGCATTTAGAGCACAATTTCAGCTCCTGGCAGAAATGAGTGGATGGACAGAGGAGCAGAAAGCAGTGTACTTGGCAACAAGCCTGACGGGACAACCACTGGAAATACTTGAACAGTTGTCAGCAGATGACAGGCACAACTACAGAGCACTGTTAGCTGCTCTAGAACTCGGGTATGGAACTCAAAATCAGTCTACAAGGCTAAATATAGGACAAGAGTCTGTGCTAAAGAGGAGAGCCTGCAAGTGCTGGCACAGGATTTGGAAAGTGTGGAACACAAGGCTTACCCAACTGCACCACCCGATGTCCTCAAGCTGTTGCTGAGGGATCAGTTTGTAGATGCTTTGGACAGTCCACAACTGAAGATACAAGTAAAGCAAGCACACCCCTCTATTATGCAGGATGCAATGGCCAAAGCTTTTGAATTCGAATCCTATTTTAAGTCCAGCACAAAGGTACCAAGATTGGTACAGTCATCAGGATTCAAGGCCAGAAAAGGTCAGCTTTCAGAGAGGTTTGAGGGTCTTTGCTGGCACTGTAATAAACCTGGGCACAAGAGAGCTCAATGCCAACAACTTTAACATACGGAAGATGCCATGGCAGGAAAGGCTGCTACCCAGAGAGGTTGTTGGAATTGTGGAGAGCAAGGACATATGAGGAGTCAGTGTAAGAAGAATACTACCAATAAGTCAGCTTCGGGAAACCAGTAGTGGTTGATGTTGAGGGACGCCCACCAACCCCATTGTGAAAGTCCCAATAGCTAGGTGTATAATGGCAAGCACACATAGTGTCTATGTGACAGG
>NW_013754085.1:0-1094 GCF_000517525.1 Limulus polyphemus | reverse complement strand
GAAAGCCCGATGCTTGTGGAAGCAGTGGAAGACCCATCCAGGCCAGCTGATGTGAAGATTGGAAGGTTACTTGTGGCAGATCATCAAGTAGTACCTATAACAATAGCCAATATCTCTAAATGTGAGCAGACACTTAAGGAAGGGGCATTGATGGGTGTGTGCACAGGAGGTAGAGCCAGTCAATGTTAAAGCAAGAAATACAACCATAAAGAAAGGACATACACTTCCAGAACATTTAACTGCCCTCTATAAGAAGAGCATAGTCCATTTGGCATCATCACAGGCTCTTCAAGTTAGAGAACTTTTATCGAATTATGCAGACGTCTTTCCGAAAGGAGATCATGACCTCGGCTGCACAGACCTTGTGGAGCACAGAATAAATACAGGCAATCACCGTCCAATAAAGATCCCTCTGATGACAATAGCTCTGGCAAAGTGACAAGACATGGAGAAAGTCATGGATGGCCTAATTAAGAAAGGGATAGTCGAGAAATCAGATAGTCTCTGGTCAGCTGCCGTTGTGTTAGTCCAGAAGAAGGATGGGATCCAACTTTGCTACATGGACTTCAGGGCTCTTAACAACATAACCGAAAAAGACTCATACCCACTGCCAAGAATTGATGATACTGTTGATGCCCTAAGTGGAGCCAGGTGGTTTTCAACTCTGGACTTAAAGTCAGGTTTCCATGAAGTAAAAAAGGCTGAAGCAGATAGACCAAAGACAGCATTTAGTTATGGCCAAGGTCTCTGGCAATAACGAGTGATGCCATTCGGGCTCAGTAATGCTCCAGCAACATTTGAGAGGCTGATGGAACGAGTATTGGAAGGCCTACAATGGAGGATAGCCCTAGTGTACCTGGACGATGTCTTTGTATTTGCAACAACTCTTGATGAGGAAATGTCCCGGCTAGAAGAAGTGTTCAAGTGTTTGAAAGCAGCAAACCTCAAACTCCATCCCAAGAAATGTCACTTGTTCCAGAAAGAGGTGCTTTACTTAGGTCACATTGTAAGTGAGGATGGTGTGCAAACTGATCCTGACAAGGTGAGAGCAGTGCATGATTGACCAACACCAAACAACGTGGGAGAGTTAAGAA
>NW_013754084.1:0-1152 GCF_000517525.1 Limulus polyphemus | reverse complement strand
GTACTTCTCAACCCAAACTAGACAATAAAAGGTTGAGAAGTACTGATATAAAGTAGACTAGTTTATATCAGTACTTCTCAACCTTTTATTGTCTAATTTAGATCAGTACTTCTCAACCTGTTATTGCGTATAGATACCGCTTCTGTCTGGTGTTTAATATAGATATATCAAGTTATTCTTGAAGGAGCCATAGATACCGCTTTTGTCTGGGGTTAATGCATACTATTTCTTGAAGTTATTTCTAGCAACGATGATAAAGCTAAATAGAGGTTAAACTATTTATAACCCCGATTTTTCTATATAACCGTTGTCTTAAACCTGAATATCCTAACAAGACAATTGTAATGTGTAAGCTAAATACATTTGATTTTGGTGTCACAGGTCAAGCCTTTACTCAGCATTGCCAGGGTAGAAGACGAACTTCGAGCTCTGGAAGAAAAGCTTAAAGCAGCTACTGAAGCTTTAGAGAAGGAGGAGAAACTGAGGAAGGATTTGGAGACTCAGAACGTGAAGATCCTCCAGGATAAGAATGATCTATTCATGCAGCTTGAAGCTGAAAGGTCCTCTTCTGGAGATGTAGAGGAACGACTTACCAAAGCCTTGACCCAAAAGGGTGATTTGGAATCGCAGATACAGGTGTGTTTAAAAAATTCCTTTTTATTGAACAGTGTTTCTCATTGGTTCTTTAGAACTGGGATCTTGCTTTAAAACCCAATATTGCATTGTAATCCTAACTAAAAACCCGATATTGAACTGTAATCCCGTTATAAAACCTAATATTGAACTGGAATCCTAACTTAAAACCCGATATTGAACTGGAATCCTAACTAAAAACCCGATATTGAACTGTAATCCCGTTATAAAACCTGATATTCGACTGTCATCCTGCTTTAAAACCTGATATTGAACTATGATCCCGTTATAAAACCTGATATTTGACTGTCATCCTGCTTTAAAACCGATATTGAACTGTAATCCCGTTATAAATCCTGATATTGAACTGTAATCCCGTTATAAAACCCGATATTGAACTGTAATCCCGTTATAAAACCTGATATTCGACTGTCATCCTGCTTTAAAACCGATATTGAACTGTAATCCCGTTATAAAATCCTGATATTTGACTGTCATCCTAACTAAAAATTCGATATT
>NW_013754083.1:0-1092 GCF_000517525.1 Limulus polyphemus | reverse complement strand
GAAATATTACTTTGTTGTGAAACTTGTTTCACCAGTATCGTTCCAGGAAATATTACTTTAGTTATGTTAGTTGTCTCACCAGTATCATTTTACGAAATGTTACTTAGTTATGTAAACCGTCTCACCAGTATCGTTTTAGAAAATATTACTTTAGTTATGTGAGTTGTCTCACCAGCATCGTTTTACGAAATGTTACTTAGTTATGTAAGTCGTCTCACCAGCATCTTTATAAGAAATATTACTTTGGTCTTGTGAATTGTCTCAACTGTATCGTTTTTGGAAATATTACTTTAGTTGTGTAAGTTGTCTCACCAGTATCGTTTTAGGAAATATTACTTTAGTTATGTAAATTGTCTCACCAGTATCGTTTTAGGAAATATTACTTTAGTTATGTAAGTTGTTTCACTAGCACCATCTTAAGAAATATTATTTTAGTTGTATAAGTTTTCTCACCAGCATTGTTTTAAAAAATATTACTTTAGTTATGTAAATTGTCTCACCAGCATCGTTATAAGAAATATTACTTTGGTCATGTGAATTGTCTCACCAGTATCGTTTTAAGAAATTCTTACGTCTCCGTTCGTTAGTTGATTTTCCGTAACTTCGTTCCCACGAAACTTTAGCGACACAAGTCCTTTCTTAATAAAACTGGTTTATTCTTTCTGAATATAACTTGACCGATACACTAATTTTCAACAGTCGCTCTATAACAAACGCTATAACAACGAACTTTAACTTCAACAGTACTTTCTGACTGCAGTTCCATTACTCACTACCTACACACATTGTCACGTCACGCCGTGACCATCTTATATATACCAGACCACCCCCAATCTAGCAAATGCTAGAGCACACCCGAAGGAACAGGATAGTTCTAGAAAATGGTGGCATGATACTAGTCACGTGATCTCGCTGACGCAACACTGCCCCCTCCTTAGTATTGTTCGGGACGAACAATAGTCACTTACAATAAACCAATAACAATTAACAATAACTTAATTAAATGTACAGAATTACAAACACAAAATTAAAATTCAACAAAGTCTCTTAATTTTACGAGACAGTATACTTCTTCCGTACTGGTCTCCATCT
>NW_013754082.1:0-1270 GCF_000517525.1 Limulus polyphemus | reverse complement strand
GTTTCTAATAATGGCACTGTCCTATATATAAAATATAATGTTTATTTATTTTAATTATACAAATGAGGTAGGTTAGCACATATTTGTGTTTCTAATAATGGCACTGTCCTATATATAAAATATAATGTTTATTTATTTTAATTATACAAATGAGGTAGGTTAGCACATATTTTTTAATTGTTTCAACTAAATAAATAATCATGTTACTCACTCTAATGGAAAAAAAATATTATTTTTAAACTTACAACACAACTGAAAAAACAAATTTATAATCTTAAATCACATAGTTATATTTTAGGTCAAAAACTGAGATGGAAAGATCAAGAGATCAAAAGATCACGCTGAAGGATGTGGAGGATAGAAATTATTAGAGAAAAACTAATTAAGTAGTTGATCCCAAAACTAGATGGTACGAAGGTCAAATGAAGAAGACGGTTATATTTTAAGCTTAAAATCTCAGTATTACACCCAAAATTTAAGAAGGCCAAAGTTTAGAATTGACTGCATTTAGTTCTTATTTTTGTTTCTTTGATTAAATTTTGCTCAAAGCTACGAGAGGGCTAACTACACTAGCTGTCCATAATTTAGCAGTGATAGACTAGAGGGAAGTCAACACCACCCACCGCCAACTCTTGGGCTACTCATTACCAACAAATAATGGGATTGACTCCTACTGCTAGAAGGATAAGTGTGTTCTACGATGAGGATTTCAACCCTTGAACCACAGATTACAAGTTAGGCACCATAACCACCGGGCCATGGAAGGTCTTGCTAGTCTTATGTCATATTGAAGTTTGATGCAATTTTAAAATAGAAGGTTATGTAGACTTTAAAATACAGAAAGTTGATAAAACATGTTTAAACAGGAACAAATACTGTTCATGTGAAATAAAACTGTATATTTCATCAAACACACAAAACATGGTGTCTCAAAAACTACAAACAACAGTGTTAAATGTACGTAATTTACTTTTTATTGCTATGTCACTCACTTCAAAATGATATCTTGTGACATGGTTCAATATATCTTTTACATAATTGTAAAAAAAACTTTTTTACATTTTGAGACAATGTGACAGTATTCAAATCATCAGTCGTACAAACCATCAGTTATACCAACTGTTTCTGTAATCAATGTGACAGTATACAAACCATTGGTCATACCAACTGTTTCTGTAATCAATGTGACAGTATACAAACCATTGGTCATACCAACTATTTTTGTAGTCAATGTGACAGTATTCAAACCATCAGTTATACCAACTATTTC
>NW_013754081.1:0-1332 GCF_000517525.1 Limulus polyphemus | reverse complement strand
TTGGAAGATTGCGGCATATAATTAGATTTGAGGGAAAGTTGGGAGATTGGGGCTTATAATTAGATCTGTGAGAAAGTTGGGAGATTGGGGCATTTAATTAGATCTGAGGGAAAGTTGGTGCAGGCAGATTTACCCCGTTCAACGTGCTTAAGGTCGGTCAGCAGAATAAGAAACAGGTCTGTAAATATTCTAAGGTGTACAATACGAAACTAAATTTGTCGTACGACGGACAGTCAAACAAGAGTCGGACCTAAACGGTACCAATCTTGAAGCTGCCTTGACCAAGATAAATCTCAAGAAGATTTAGAAGAATATAAAACTGTCAAGTTTCCGAAAAGAGATTTTGAAGAATACAAGAGTCTTTCACTAATCACTAAGTTAATTCTCCCTAACAACTGGAAACAACAAGTTCAGTAACGTAGGTGGCGCTGTAGAAATATACAGATGCTGGTTGTTTGGCATGTCTTTCTTGTGTGATGTTCAGAAATTTAGTTAAAAATCTGTCACTATGACAACGCGCCCGTACTTTATTACTATAGCAACCCACCTGTATTTTTGATTACATAAAACCACCTATAATTTATTGTTATGATAATATTCTCGTACTTTATTTGTGTAATAACTCACGTATTTGAAACAACCAACTTTTACTTCGTCATTATTAAATCAAGCCACCTGTCCTTTGTTACCATAGCAACTAACCTGCACTTTCCTCGTCCAGATAAATCAGCATTTCGAGCGGTGTTCCTGGCTCCACGTTTACTGTTGTGTCTAACACTTGTCCATTCCGTCGGAGAGCCAGATTAAGAAAGGGAACGGGTGTTCTGGCGACAATGTAGTCGGTGATGTTAATATGTCTACAGGGAAATACCAAAGGTACTTAGGAAACTGGTCCTGTCGTAATCCCAGCACAATAAAAAAAATAAACTTGAAATACGTAGCCAAAAAATAAATAAATATAAATAAAATTAAAATGGCATTGAATCATCTTATGAAAACAAAAACAAACGTAACCATTAATTATAGGTGTTTCTTGTTTTCTCTCAAGTCTGAGACACTTTAAGTATCTGCAGATGCATACTTAATAATAATATAGATATATATATGTATCATTATCTTGGTTTGGTTGAAGTTAATCAAAGAGCTACGTAAAGGGCGATCTGTGCTTTGTCCACCACGGGTATCGAAAACCGGTTTCTAACGTTGTAAGTCCGCAGACATACCGCTGTGCCACTGGGGGGATATATATATATTATTGATTTCAAAGAGAGAAAACCTTAAGTCCGCAGACATACCGCTGTGCCACTAAGGGGGGGGGATATATATATATTA
>NW_013754080.1:0-1094 GCF_000517525.1 Limulus polyphemus | reverse complement strand
CTTCTATTATTTAAGCTTTATTTATTTATGCAAAGTTCCAATACAGTATCTTACCTCATCACACAAATAGCTTTTCTCGACTTATACTGCCCTCTGTATGCACAAATTTTCGCTTACCACTAGTCTTGATACTACCACCTACCCTTATGTGCATTCATGTGAGACATCTACATGTTATCATGGAAATGACCATGCAGCAACCCTCCACCAATAGGTGTGACACAACTCTTCCATGCAGCCCATAATCACTTCTCGATAGGAAGTCATACTGCTAGGATGTGTTTTCACTCATGTTTTCCTACTGATTGTTTTCACTGAATAGTTCCATCAATTTTCTTGCTCAAGTTTAGAATATTATTCAAGGCCTCGTATTTTTATCTGGATTTTTCAAACCATGTATTTTCAAGTTTTCTTTGCTTTGAAGTTGCCTTTGGAGCTTCATTTCTCCTCTTGTCATGATCTTGCAATTCCACATTACAGCTACCACTGCTACTGTAATTACTACAGCTGACCTTCCTGCCACTTCAATGGTATCATGGCAAGCTTTATTGGCTCAGGAGGTAACAGCTGTAATTCGAAGGGAGTTGCTATCTTTATGCAGTGTTCTGTGTCACATGATGATTGTCCTCCCATACCATGTTTAGAATGAGGATTTGGGCAGCCTGTTTACTCCTTCTGCATATGTCTCACAGTCATGTTTCATGTCGGGGGCAGTGCCCAGGCCTCCTCCTCCCTTTGTCAACTTAATTAGGTATGTTGTAATTTTTTCCTTGTCTCCCATTTTGTATGATTCCTCACCTGCACTTCTCAATGACTAGCTGGTGGGACAATATCTAGTGTTTCCCCCTCACCAGATATTGGGTTCACACGAGTTGAGTTGAGTAACAGTTATGTTTGGGAATCAGTTTTCACCATAACCCCCCATACTTTAGACAAGCATGCTTTAGCATATCTTTTTCTCTGTTTCCCTACTTCAACTTTCAGCAGTTCGAGTCACTTGTCCCTTTGTTGGGTTTGGATTCCGATACTTTGGTTTTCCTTCTCCCTGACCCAGTTTTCCCGAATTCGGCTTGGAATCTCCAGTTTACCACTTT
>NW_013754079.1:0-1092 GCF_000517525.1 Limulus polyphemus | reverse complement strand
GTCTTGAACTGGTAGGCTGGAGCTAGGATATTGAGCTATAATGACTAAATAGATGTGTGATGTAACCTCGGTGTGCTGTGATCTTAATAACCCTTGGTATGTTAGTATTGTTGATAGTCTTGAACTGGTAGGCTGAAGCTAGGATATTGAGCTATAATGACTAAAATAGATGTGTGATGTAACCTCGGTGTGCTGTGATGCTAATAACCCTTGATATGTTGGTATTGTTGGTGGAAGCAACTTCAATCGTAACGAATACAAAGTGATAATAAATTGACTAATAAGGCAGGATATTCAAGGAATAAATTCTAACTTTCCCATTAAATAAATGTTCCAGTTTTAATTTGGGTTAAACTTGAGATTCTCAGTTTAAGTTTCTTCCCACCACTTGAAGACACAAATAAAATATTAACAAGACCTTGTAACTCAGTTTAAGTTTCTTCCCACTACTTGAAGACACAAATAAAATATTAACAAGACCTTGTAACTCAGTTTAAGCTTCTTCTCACCACTTGAAGACACAAATACAATATTAACAAGACCTTGTAACGCAGTTTAAGTTTTTTCCCACTACTTGAAGACACAAATAAAATATTAACAAGACCTTGTAACTCAGTTTAAGTTTCTTCCCACAATTTGAAGACACAAATAAAATATTAACAAGAACGTGTAACTCAGTTTAAGTTTCTTCCCATCATTTGAAGACACAAATAAAATATTAACAAGTATTTTTTGTTATAAAAATTTATTTGTTTTAAAGCCAAGTCACATTCATCTATATGCTGTGTTTACCGCAGGTAACTGAGCCACAGATTTTAGCGTTGTAAGTCCATAAACTTACCGCCGTCCCGCTGGGAAACAATTACTGGCACAAAATACCACTGTGTGGTTAAGAGCCCCCCCCTCCTCCCCCTCATGATTCACGGATAAAGTGTGATGTTCGATCAGACGGAATTTTATTTCACCTAGTTTACATAGTAGAGAAGTCGGTTTTGTAAACCTTATTTGGGGATTCGATTTCTTTTATGAATATCATTCATATATATTTAAAATACACTTTATCTGATCACATAGTGCCTGTTGACTTAGAAT
>NW_013754078.1:0-1094 GCF_000517525.1 Limulus polyphemus | reverse complement strand
CAATTTACACTTTAAAAAAAAACAAATTTTGAGTGTGGATCTGAAAATCCTAATACCCAGAATTTTGATGTGGGAGGAAAACAGGAGTACCCCGAAAAAAAAACACTTTTAATATACGGATAGTGCCTGACCTAGAGAACTAAAACATATATAGCTTATAACACTATCTCTGTCTACGTATTACATTTTTTTTTTAATTCATAGGAGAAATATGGGTGCACCAAGTTTCTGGGGTAACTGATAATTTTGGAAATTTATCGGTTAAAGGACGGCTGCTGGCACCAGACTTGCCCTCCAGTAGATCCTCGTTAAGAGTTCGTCACTACCTCCCCGTTCTGGGAGTGGATAATTTGCGTGCCTGCTGCCTTCCTTGGATGTGGTAGCCGTTTCTCAGGCTCCCTCTCCTGAATTGAACCCTGATTAACCGTTACGACCATGGTATATGAGGATCGCTGGTTGGCATCGTTTATGGTTAAAACTAGGGCGGTATCTGATCGCCTTCGAAACTCTAACTTTCGTTCTTAATTAATGAAAACATTCTTGGCAAATGCTTTCGTTGTAGTTCGTCGTGCGACGATCTGTAACAATATATATATATTTATATATCAAATATGATGCTTATCAATAATTTAAGTATGTGATTTCATAATATATTAAAGTAATACTACAAGGGAATTTTGAAGTAAGATTTAGTTTCTTGTTAGTGAAAAAGTCTGTTCGATATGGCTCACCGGTAAGTGTGAAGACATGTATCGCTAGAAATCCGGGCCAAGCTTTCTGGTTCACAACAAACAAACAATTTTTTAGGTATGGATTTCACAAATAATTTAATACAAGAAAATTATAAAACCGTGCAAAAAATACAATTATCATCACTATAAAGTTTACAAATTCCTTGGAATGTAATGCAGTTTTAAATTTAATTCCAACTGGAATAGATGGCGCTGCAAACTAATATACATTGCAACTTAGAACTACGTCTGAATAAAAGTCGTTTCATTATCAGCGTAATGACCTACAAGTAAACGTGTCATATAACAACGTTATTCACTTATGGAAGAAATGAATTATTTCATTATCGTTACGTGGACTAA
>NW_013754077.1:0-1094 GCF_000517525.1 Limulus polyphemus | reverse complement strand
GTCTGATTCATTCTGTAGTCTTTATCACTTCATTTGCTTGGAGGGTTCTCCTTTACATTTCTGAGATATAGAAATTCTGATTTCAAAGGAACTCTTGTCTCTCTCATGTCCCTTGTTCTTCTGGATGAGTCATTTTGTGTCATATTAAGTGGAATATATTCTGTGATCCACTGTATTCTCACATTTATCTTCCTTCATATCTTTATCCCTAACTGTAGTGATGACTCAAATGTTTCCACATGATTATCATCTTCCACCACCACTCCTCGACTAAACCTGTTCACAGATGCCACTCCAGCTGGGTGGAATGCAGCTCTGGATACCTTTGCCATTTTTTTATGCTTGATCTCTTGCGTAGTGATCTTTCCACTAGCAGTGCCCTTGGGATGTGGGCAGTTCAATGGGCCTGCCAACATCTTTTGTTATAGCTGTCTGGACATCCTCTTTTGATCTATTTCGACAACTCTATGGTTGTTTTTTACACCAACTAACAGGGAGGTATTCACTCTCAAGACCATTTCTTTTTCTCCACTATTGGGCTCACAACAACAACAATTGGTTGTTGTCCTTCCACATTTTGGGATTTTTTAATTTAGTGGCAGATTGGTTGTCTCATTCAGGTTAAATACTACCAATAGAGTGTTCTTTACATCTGGTGTTTTGTGGATTTGTTCCTACTTTGGGGGCCATAGTATAGATGCATTTGTAACTTCTCTCTACACCAAGATTCCATTTTGTTTATTACAATTCCCAAACTATATGGTTCTGGTGATACTCCTGAGCCTGGATTGTTCTACTCTTTTTGTGTATGCCCATTGTCCACTTCAATTTCTTCATATGGTGCTGTGTTTGATTCAGAGCATTCCTCATCTGTAACTAGCACAAACAGGATTTCTGCTCCTTTGCCTTATGGCCTCTCTCTCTTCCATTTTGGAGGTCCATTTTTACGTCAGTCTCAGTTAGACATCCATCTTTTACCACAATTTTTCATATCTTCATGTGTGTTTTTCCCAGTTTTTTGCAAGACAGGTAAGTTTTCTTTTTCTTCAAAGTAGTCTGATTTTTGTTCGATCTTCTTAGCCATCCTCCCTCAC
>NW_013754076.1:0-1112 GCF_000517525.1 Limulus polyphemus | reverse complement strand
AAAGGTCCTAAGACTGAGTCCTGAGGTATCCTACTTGTGACATTAATCCAGTTTGACTGAACTCCATTTATAACAACCCTCTGCTTTATTCCATCCATCCACTTTTCTACTCAATGTGCTAACTCAACCTCTACATCTATAGAGAGAATTTTTAAGAAGCCTTTTATGCGACACCTTGTCAAGTGCTTTCTAAAACTCCATGTAGTCCAAATCTATACTGATATTCCCATCTACACAAGTAGTAACCTTTTCAAAGAATGTCAAAAGAATTGTAAGGCAAGATTTTCCCTTAGTGAAACCACGTTGACTATCCAATAAGATTATAAAATTTATTAAATGACTTTACATAGCATCTTTTAACAGACTCTCCTAAATTCTTCCTACAACTAATGTAAGTCTAATAGTTCTTTATATAAGTATAATTACTGGGACAATGTTTAAAAAAGAAGTAACATTGACCAACTTGCGATCCTCTGGCATGTGACGGCTATTCAAGAATTTTTTTAAAAAAAAGTAGCAGCAAGTGGCTCTCATATCCGATCCTTAACCTTCTTCAAACCTCTTAGTGTTATCTGGCCCAGGAGCCTTATCGTATTTTAAAATTTTTCTTAACCAGCTCAGAATGTGCAAGAACAAACATTACATTTATCTTTGTATTCATTAGTTACCTGTTTGTGTTGAGTTTACTATAAAAGCCACTGTCATTTGTCTTTAAGATTTATAGTAAACTTTATTGCTGATGTTTGTCTGCAATGGGAAACCGTTTTTGTGGGACGTGGTTAATTTCACACTTCTTGACAGGTATGTTCATTGCTGAGGATCCAGTAGATATTTAATGAGCATTGTTTCAAACATGGTGCTGTATGTATGCAAACTGCACTAGTTTTCTTGCTTAAAGCACATTGTTGACAGATTTGTGTAAGTTGTATGCACTCTACAAATAATAGAAAAACGTTGCATTGTTTAGTGGTTATGTTCAGCTCTCATTCTGTGGGTTAATGGTTCAAATCACACCACCCAAAATGCTTACCCTTTCAGTCATGGCGGCATTATAATGTGATGATGAATCCTACTATTTATTTGAAAGAGTTGGCCGAAGGTAGTATTGACTA
>NW_013754075.1:0-1093 GCF_000517525.1 Limulus polyphemus | reverse complement strand
ACACATTACATTACCCCCGTCACGTTGTCCCCTCTTATATATACCAAACTACCCTATATCTAGCAAATACTAGAGCATTCGCCAAGATACGGGATAGTTCTAGAAACGTGGCGTCACTGTAGTCATGTGATCTCGATGACGCAACAATAGTTTAGACGGAAGGCATTTAGTCAATAGCACACATCACCAATTCTTCTCAAATCAAATTTCACTCTATGTGAATTAAAAAGATATTAAGTTTCAATTCATTGTTTCAGGAAATTAAGGTGAAGGACTATCTTCGAAAGAAAAGGATTAAGAGATTACGCAACTGAAAACTACTAGAAGGTAATGTGCAACAAAGTGCAAGAGAAGAAACCGAGAACTGCAAGAAGCCCTAATCCGCGTGTGGTGTCATAAAATCACCCCTGCCTACATTTATGCCACGACAATGTCAAACACTTTTCAAGGTGAGAGGAGCACAGCCAAATATTAAAACAAAAAACAGACTCTTTTTGTCAAGTACATTGGTAGAATTATCTTTAAATCTAGGGTTTTTTACTTAGAAAACATGTTCATATTTTCTAAGTATTTGTTGATCATCCGTTGTAATACGTTTGTCACGGTTTTTTAAAATAAAGATGAAATATATGATTGGATGACTGAAATATGAGTCAGCTTCTTACACCACACAATGTACATAACCGTTTTACACCAGTTCTGACTCTTTCACAATGAACAGTCTCGTTAAAATGTACAGTAACCAAGAAAAATGAAAATTTGAATGATGTAATTATATTTTCCACTACTGTATACATCTAACACATCTAGAGGCGTAGACGATATTCATATTCATTCTGATGTTACCACTGAAGTATTATACAATAATGACTTAAGCCATATTTTGTATTTCTTACTCCTTCTAAAGAAATATATTGTTGCGTCAGCGAGTCACGTGACTACTATGACGCAACGTTTCTAGAACTATCATGTACTTTGTCGAATGTTCAAGAGGGGAATGTAAATGTGTGGATAGATAGTGAGTAATTGATCTGCGGTGGAGTATTATGACGTTCGTTGCTATAGCGTTTGTTTAGCGCGATTGTTGAGTGTA
>NW_013754074.1:0-1356 GCF_000517525.1 Limulus polyphemus | reverse complement strand
TAGAGAAAAGTTTGTGTTTAAATCTACGTAAATATACTAAACTATTAATCACAATACCTAACACCTCTGTAAAAATCATTCAGTTGGTATAACACTCTGAGTATTATTTGAAATATAGTGATGGCAGCGTTTTTTGGCATAAGATACCAGCTTTATTGTCATTGACAAGAACTGCACTTATGGTTTGTTGTTGTTCTAGAAATCATTCGTCAACCACTAAGTAGTTAGTTCCACCTTGTAGACTCATGATGCATGACTTATCATGTTTTTTCTGCAGTGTTCTTTTACATTTATTGTTAGCAGCAATTTATGAAATGCAAACCCTTTGTTGATTGGCAAGTCTAAATTACGACCAAAGCAAGGAATACAAGTATATTACATAAATGCTCTTTTATTATTTAAAGAATTGTATACTATAACATGTCATGAACTTGCAGCTCAAATTCCAGTGTTCCAACATATCCACAAATCCCTCCTGAATGCCATCAGCTGACTAACTTCAATATCTCTTGTTGTTCCTTTGACATCAGTAAACAATTCCATATGACAATCCTACTGATGCTTTAATATTGTTGCTTCTGTTTTTTATTCAGGAGATCATGGCTGTAAGAAATAAACACTAGTAAACATACAAAACATTCCAAAACCAGTTGTTACAGGATGTTTGTTCTAGGTGGGTTACATGGGTGTATACAAGGTTATGATTATGAAAGAAATACACAAAGAAAATCACACTAAACTTTACCCACTACTGAATAAAAAGTAATAGTTTAAACACAATTCATCTGCACAAGGTTAATAATGATAAGCAGGGATACAAATTTACTGTTGAGATATTAGAATCAACACAATATAACCTTCTCTGTACAAGTGTAGTCATTTTGACCAACCTTGTAACTACTATGTAACCATGAAACTATAAATATTATTTATTTTAGTGTAGTATGTTTGTCTTCACAAAATTTGATGAGTTTTAGTAAACACTGCAAGATTTGTAGGAAAAAAGTATTTTTTAATTGAGTACTTTTACTATGGAGTTAAATTCAGAGTCTTAGACACTGACTGGTCTGAGCGAAAGATATTTTCATGTTAAAATGAAAATATTTTTGTATTATACAGTTTCATATTTTATTTGTATAAACTCTAGTACCTTCTAACTAAATATAGGAAGTTTTTTCAGTCAACTTCAAACTTTATTTGTTATTTTCTCTACCCTAATACTGTATACAGGCTTGGTCCATTTGACCAACCTTGTATTTACCACACAAAAAATCTAAATCACTCTTTTTATTTCTAAAAGGACTATATGTTACAAACAATTACAAACCATGTATCCTAATAACTGAAGCTTATTCA
>NW_013754073.1:0-523 GCF_000517525.1 Limulus polyphemus | reverse complement strand
GACTCTAGTTACAGAATTTATAACCACCATACACATCTTTAGCGTTATTTGGTACACCAACTCCACGAACAGCTAGGTGTAACTCTAGTTACCGAATTAATAACCACCATACTCATCGTTAGCGTCATTTGGTACAACAACTCTGCGAACGCCTAGGCTTAGCTCTAGTTAGCAAACTTATAACCACCATACTCATCTTTGGCGTTATTTGGTACAACTACTCCATAAACACAAAGGTGTAACTCTAGTTACCGACTTTGTAACCACCATACTCATCTTTAGCGTTATTTTGTACAACAACTCCACGAATTTCTAGGTGCAACTCTAGTTACCTAATTCATAACCGTACTCATCGTTAACCTTATTTGGTACAAAAACTCGACGAACACCTAGGTGTAACTCTAGTTTCCGAATTTATAACCATACTCGTCTTTAGCGTTACTTGGTAACTACTCCATGAACACCTAGGTATAACTCTAGTTACTGAATTTGTAACTCCATACTCATCTTTAGTGTTATTTGG
>NW_013754072.1:0-2291 GCF_000517525.1 Limulus polyphemus | reverse complement strand
CAGATATCACCTAAAACTAAGTTTCCCAAATTTATTTACCATATTTTAGAGATTACTCAAATGAAATTTGATAACTTTAAGATGAAGAAAGTATTTAAAATCTTGAGAAGAAAATCACTTTGCAGTTGGAGTAATAAACACACTAATTCCCTATATTCACAAACAAATGTTCAGTACAGATACGTAATTAAACACCCAAGTTTTTGTGTACAAAATACTACTACTGTTTAGAGAATTTCATGAAGATATGGTATAAAAACCCTTATGCTTTTGTATTTTTTATTATGTTTACTATAGGGTTACAAGATCAGTTATACCAATCAAGTCTGTTGGTAAGTCTTGAGCCAGTGTCAACAAAATATCGTTTTACTGAAAAAATCATTTACTAAAATATATTAATCACAATCTCGTTAGGTTAAGTAAGATAAGGAAAGATGATAAAAATTCTTCATGAAGTATGCTCATGAACAGATTGTAGGTTACGTGTTCAATACAGTAACATAAGCTACACATTCGTCGAGTGATTTACAACTAATGCTGGATTTTTAATTAGATACAAGTGTATGGGCAATAAAACAATTAAAATTAGGTATAAATAGATATATACTGTTAGGAGTTTTAAGGTATTTGACATGAAGAAACTGTATTTGGTATTTTTGTATGGTGATTACAAGGTTGGTCAAATCAAAGGATTGTGTATACAGATAATGTAAATAGGATAACAAGATAAATTATCATAGCTACAGAACATTGTTTGCTTTGTGTGTATTATTATTCTGTACTCTTAGGGGCATTATCTAATTAAATAAATATTTATTGTATTTGTACCATAAGTCTAAAAAAGTAGGCTTAAGACTATTCAGCAAATGACAGCAAAAAAAAATAAGAGGTCAGAGCTGAAGTGATATATTTCTTGTTTTTGATGTGTATTCTATATTTTATTTTTAATAAATTGTGTTTTTGATATTTATTTTTAAATTAAGAAATTAACTAACTTATAATACTAAAATTTGAATTATAATCTTAAATTTCATACCAAACTTATTGACATAAATCCATAAAATAGTAGTTCAATAAAATTTTGAATGCAAGTCAACAAACAAGATGACAGGTTATTGACACACGTCCGGTTGCGATAGGATTATGTACATGTTTAGGTAGACAAGCATAATGGAAGCTTTAAAATTTAGAAAACCGGCTAAAGATTATTTTTTTGTGTCATATGGTATTGTTGCGTCAGCAGGGTCATGTGACTATTGTCATGCCGCCTATTTTCTGGAAGTATCTTGTTCCTTCGTGAATGCCCTAGCATTTACTAGATATATGTTTTTCTGGTATATAAATAGGACGCTCACAAAGTGACAATAATGTGTGTGTAGGTAGTGAGTAATTGATCTGCAGTGAGAAAGTATTGTTGAAGTTAATGTTCATTATAGTGTTTGTTTTAGCACGAATGTTGAAATCAAGTGTATCGTAAAGTTATATTCAGAAAGAATAAACCAGTTTTATTAAGTAAGGACTTGTGTCGCTAAAGTTTCGTCGGAACGAAGTTACGGAAAATTATTTAACAAACGGAGACGTAACAAATTGGTGTCAGAGAGTGGGATAAAAAAAATGGAAATGAGAAGCGGCAAATCAAACTACAGCATAGCAGACTTGATGGCAGCAATACAAGAACAGAAAAAGAAACAAGAAGAGAAATTACAACAGTTGTTAGAGGAAAAAGAAAAGAAACAAGTGGAATGAGAAATTAAACAAGAAAAGAAACAACAAGAATGACAAATTAAACAAGAAGAAAGATTACAGCAGTTGTTGGAGGAAAAAGAAAAGAAACAAGAAGAACAAGAAAAGAAACAAGAAGGGAAACTACAGCAGTTCTTAGAGGAAAAAGAAAAGAAACAAAAAGAGAGACAACAGCAGTTTCAAGAAAACCTGCAACAGTGGCAGCTCGAACAGCAAAATAAACAAGAGAAATTACAGCAGTTATTGGAGGAAAAAGAAAAGAAACAAGAAGAACGAAAAGAGAAATTACAGCAGTGGTTGGAGGAAAAAGAAAAGAAACAAGACGAACGAGAAAAAAACAAAAAGAAAGATTACAGCAGTCGCAAGAAAACCTGCAACAGTGGCAGCTCGAACAACAAAGTGAACGAGAAGAGAAATTACAGCAGTTGTTGGAGGAAAACGAAAAGGAACAAGAAGAACGAGAAGAGAAATTACAGCAGTTGTTGGAGGAAAAAGAAAAGAAACAAGAAGAAAAATTACAGCAGTGACAACTGGAACAAGAAAGGAAA
>NW_013754071.1:0-1128 GCF_000517525.1 Limulus polyphemus | reverse complement strand
TTAGCTGTTTTTAAAACATGCTTAAAACTGATCTACTACATATAAACGTATTGTCATTCTCTATGGTTTAACTATTTTAAAATATGCTTAATACTATCTACTACACATAAAAGTGTTGTCATTCTCTATAGTTTATCATTTTTAAAACATGCTTATTACTGATTTACTACACATAAGCAGATTGTCATTCTCTATAGTTTAGCATTTTTAAAACATTCTTATTACAGATCTACTACAAATAAACGGATTGTCATTCTGTATAGTTTAGCAATTTTAAAACATGCTTAATACTCATCTACTGCATATAAACTTATTCTTATTCTCTATACGTTAGCTATTTTAAATTATGCTTAATACTGATCTACAACTTATAAACTTATTTTCATTTTCTATAGGTTAGCTGTTTTAAAACATTCTTATTACAGATCTACAACAAATAAACGGATTGTCATTCTCTATAGTTTGGCAGTTTTAAAACATGCTTAATACTGATCTACTACATATAAACTTATTCTTATTCTCTATAGTTTAGCTATTTTAAATCATGTTTAACACTGATCTACTTCTTATAAACGTATTTTAATTCTCTATATTTTAGCAATTTTAAAACATGCTTAGTAATGATCTACTACACATAAACATTTTAGTTTAGCTATTTTTAATCATCCTTAATACTGATCTACTACTTATGAACGTATTTTTATTCTCTGTAGATTAGCTATTTCAAAACATGCTTAATACCGATCTACCACATATAAACGTATTGATATTCTGTATAGTTTAGATATTTTAAAACATGCTTAATACTGATCTACTACATATAAACTTATTGTTATTCTGTATAGTTTAGCTATTTTAAAAAAATGCTTAATACTGATCTACTACATACAAACGTATTGTCATTCTCTATAGCTTAGCCTCTTTAAAACATGCTTAATACTGATCTACTACACATAACCGTATTGTCATTTTCTATAGTTTATCATTTTAAATACATTCTTAATACTGATCTACTACATATAAACAGATTGTCATTGGCTATACTTTATCATTTTTAAAACATTCTTAATACTGATCTACTACATATAAACAGATTGTCATTGGCTATAGTTTATCATTTTTAAAACA
>NW_013754070.1:0-1096 GCF_000517525.1 Limulus polyphemus | reverse complement strand
ATCTGGCCATGGAGCCTTATCATTTCTTAAACTTCCCAATTTTTTCTTAACCAGCTCAGAATTAATGCAGTCATCTTGTTTGATCTCGTTTCCATTTATCATCTGATCAGTATGTGGAATACTGCTTAAATCATCATTAGTAAAAGCCAAAGAAAAAGTAAAATTTAATAACCCAGTCATCTCATAATCATCAGATACTAGCCTTCCTTTATCATCCCTTAAGGGTCCTATCCCTATCTTAACATTTTGTTTCCCCTTAATGTATTTAAAGAAATCCTTACTGTTAATTTTTACATTTTCAGTCAATTTTTTCTCATACATCCTTTTTGATGTCCTAATTTCCTGTTTCACCAATTTTCTTGATCTTCTATAATCTTCTAAGTCTCCCCTCATACCGGATAATTTAAATTTCTTCAAATTTATAATGCTTTTCTTTAATTTTATTTCTTAAACTCTTTGTGAGCCAACCTGGTTGTTTACTTGTAGCTACCCTTTTATTTCTATTAGGAATATGTTTACATTGAATATTTAAAAATTTTCCAAATCTGATCAGTGTCTCCAAATAACTCAACTGCCCAATTCACAACAGATAACTCTTGTCACATCCCTTCAAAATTTGCTTTTTTTTGAAATTTGTAACCAAAATATCATTATTCCTTATCTCCATATGCAGCAAAACATCGAACCTAATGGAGCAATGATCACTTGCACCCAGATGTTCCCCAATTTTCACCCTCTCAATCATTTCTGTATTAACAGAAGTTAACAATAAGTCTAAAATAGTATTGTTTCTAGTTGGTTCCTTGACTAACTGGTGAAGAAAGCCATCCTGAACAGTTTCCAAAAACCTTTCTCCCTCATGGTTTGATTTTAGAATTTCCAAATCTATATGCCTGAAATTAAAATCATCCATAATCATGACTTCAATAACAGTTGAAATCTTAATCCCACTGTAAAGTTTCTCACTAATTTCATCAGTATCATTTGGTGGTCTGTAACAAATTCCCCCTAAAAGCCTTTTCCCTTTATATCCACTAACAGAAACCCAAATTGATTCAATCTCTTTGCTATTATCTTTGATATCCTCACTTCAACA
>NW_013754069.1:0-1095 GCF_000517525.1 Limulus polyphemus | reverse complement strand
TTTTACTCTTTGTTAGTGGAAGTACAATTTATTTTTTTAGCTTTTCACGTAACATATTACTTTTCGTTTATGGTATAATGTCTCAATTTTGAGTTTTCCGAAGAAATAAGCACTATCCGATATTTTTCTATTGATTTTTTTTCAATAAAGCTCTTTTTTTTTCCACTTTCCAAAAAATTCATATTTTCACCGAAAACTCAAGGCTATAGCCCATGTTTCATTGGATGTAATATTTTTTATTAATCGTATAATGTCTGAATGTTGAGTTTCGCGACGAAATAGACAATATTCGAAATTTATCTATTAATTTGCGTCGAAAAATAACTTGTTTCCATTTTCCAAAAAAATTCATATTTTCACCGAAAACCCATGTTTTTACCAAAATTTTGAAAAAATTAGTTTTTCCTCATATTTCAATACAAAGATAAATGATAATATGGTATAATGCAGGGGTCATCAAACTTTTTTCACAGCGGGCCAGATAACCGAGAGAGTGACGAGCGCGGGCTGCATAACCATTTTGTTGAATACAATACAGTGAATACACAAAAAATAAAGACAACAAACATGTTTATTTTCCAAAAAGTTATCAAAAAGGCGACGTTAGCAATAAGATAGTTATATCACACCCAGTGCGAACATATCCGAATCTCACGAACTGAACAGCAAAAAATGTTTGTGAGATTTGTGAAACTGGTCTTTAGCTTTTGAGATATCAGCAATATTTGCTTTGGAATTACTGCATCTAACCAAGAGAATTGCTTTCAAATGTTCATCAGTCAACCTCGTTCGATGTGCTGACTTCACATAATTCATTTTTGAAAATGTTTGCTCACAGACATAAGTTGTTCCAAACACTAATGCCATACCAGAGGCAAATTTCTTCAACTTTGAAAACTCATCATCAGGTAAACAGCGATAAAATTCAACAAGTTTTCCTTCTCTGTGCTTATCTTTCAACAAGTCATTTGCTTGCAAATCAGTGAGTCCAACTATAGTTCGACTGGCACGGCATCAAGGTTACAATCAAACGGATTCTGGATCAGAAGAATGTCACTCTCAATTCTGTCGAGATCTAGAAAATCTCTACTAAAA
>NW_013754068.1:0-1095 GCF_000517525.1 Limulus polyphemus | reverse complement strand
ACCCTCCCCACCCCACCCCATGTTCTATAAGCGTCATTTTATGAGTTAACAAAATATTCTAAAATCCACATTTGGATTTCTCCTCTTTTAATGGAATTATAACACTAGAATTCGAAGTCCGATCCCCGTGCATATTCGCCACTAGTTGTGCAGCTTTGCGCTAGAAGAAAGACAAGCAATCCTTTAAATCTTTACGTCCGGTTACCACAAAATTCCTCTCCGCACCTTTGGGCCATGGATGCATTTTTAGATTGACAGTTAAATCTCACTGTTCTATCAGAAGTATGTTGGCAATGTTGACTAGCTACCTTTCCTAAGTTCAAAATATGGTCAACATTATGAACTTGTGAAATATTAAACCCTAACAAGAGGTTTTTTGGGAAGCCTATGTGCTTACGAAACACCATTACGAAAAATGATGGGATATCATAACTTTTTGATACTACGTTTTTGTTGTTGTTGTTTATCTAACCTTGACCTTCCACAAGACACATCAATTCATATCTGTCTGTACCATGATGGGTACATCACAGATAGCCCATTGTGTTTAATGTCAAAGAATGAAAACTGAGAAAACTAATAGCCAATTTAAGATTGTTTTTGAATTTCGAGCAAAGCTACACGAGGACTATCTGCACTAGCCGTCCCTAATTTAGCAGTGTAAGACTAGAGGGAAGGCAGCTAGTCATCACCACCCACCGCCAACTCTTGGGCTACTCTTTTACCAACGAATAGTGGGATTGACCGTCACATTATAACGCCCCCATGGCTGAAAGGGCGAGCATGTTTGGTGAGACGGGGATTCGAACCTGCGACCCTTAGATTGCTAGTCGAGCGCCTTATCCACCTGGCCATGCCGGGCCGCCATATTAAGAATGGTAAGTTTTATTCATTGAACCTTACCATATTACTTCTGCACATCTAAACCGCTGTTTTTACAAATCCAATTTATTTATATTTGTCTCTCCACGGCACGAGATTGGCGAGTTGAACTTTACTTAACACACCTGTTTTTATCTCATGGGTCTAGATCACAACCTTTACTTAATAAACCTGTTTTTATCTCATGGGTCTAGATCACAACTTTCACTTAAC
>NW_013754067.1:0-1094 GCF_000517525.1 Limulus polyphemus | reverse complement strand
ACACACACACACACACACACACACACACACACACACACACACACACACACACACACACACACACACACACACACACACACACACACACACACACACTTATAATAGTTATGTTTAAATGTTAAATATTTTATAGGTGACTAATAGTATTATTTAGTAAATATATCTTTAGGATTTTTATACTGTTGCTGACGAAGCCTGGAACCGGACAGAATGTGAGTATTGTACCAGTTGAAAACAAGGTAGGTGTAATCTTTGTTGAAGAAGGTAATTATATATTATCTGGTGATAAATGGATAATTGTGGAAGATATACCATTTCCACAATACGTTAGATTACTGATAAGATTACAGGAAGAGTTGATGTTGTTTGAAAGATCATTGAATGTGAAAACTCGTGTTAGTTTTCGTGAAGAAGGCTATCACATGAGAAATCAAGGAACAGCTATCTTAGTTAGCTAGGATATTACAGGAAGGACTAATTGAAAATTACAAAACCTTAATTAAACAGTATCATGACGAAATAGGTGAACTATTACTAGAACTACAAGATATTAAGAATAGTGTATATTTATCCGACAGAACTAGACAGACGAGGACTAACGAATTCGTTAAATCAAACACTTGAATTACATGACCCAAGAAATCAGAAAAGTATCTATAGCTTTAGTAAATGTTACTAATGCATTGATACACACTAGAGTAAGACAAACTGAGTTACATAAAGCAGGAATAGAAATGTTAATTTTTAACACTAGAATTCAGAATAACCTACAACAGTTATCTTTTACTGTAGCAAATAGTAGGACAGAGTTAGCTAATTTAATACAAGCATTGTATGTAGCTGCAGATAAAAAGCTAAACTCTTACTTTTTACCACCAATTAAACTAGAAAGAGTATTAGACGTAATTGAAAGGAGATTACCTCTACATTTACCATTTATAATACCTACTCATAGTGACCAAATTTATACGTATTATACGTGGGCTGAGGTAAAAACAGGATGTTTATAAAAAAAATACCATTAAAAGCAACTGACAGAATGTTTAAATTATATAAGATCATATCTTTACCGATAGCAATAAATCATTCATTAG
>NW_013754066.1:0-1095 GCF_000517525.1 Limulus polyphemus | reverse complement strand
ATACGATAAAAGAACATCCCCACGGAAGCCCAATGCTTGTGGAAGCAGTGGAAGCCCCATCCAGGCCAGTGGATTTTGAAGATTGGAAGGTCACTAGTGGCAGGTCATCAAGAAGTACCTATTACAGTGGCCAGTTTCTCTAAATGTGAGCAGACACTTAAGGAAGGAGCATTGTAGGCTGTGTGCCAGGATGTAGAGCCAGTCAATGTTAAAGCAAGAAATACAATTGTAAAGAAAAGACATACACTTCCAGAACATTTGACTGACCTCTATAAGAAGAGCATAATCCATTTGTCATCATCACAGGCTCTTCAGGTAAAAGAACTTTTGGCAAATTATGCAGACATCTTTTCGAAAGGAAATCATAACCTCGGCTACACAAACCTTGTAGAGCACAGAATAAACACAGGTAATCACCATCCAATAAAGATCCCTCCAAGGAGAATAGCACCAGCAAAGCGACAATAGATAGAGAAGGTCATGGATGGTCTAATTAAGGAAGGGATAGTCGAGAAATCAGATAGTCCCTGGTCAGCTCCCGTTGTATTAGTCCAGAAGAAGGATGGGACCCAACATTGCTGTGTGGACTTCAGGGCTCTTAACAATATAACCGAAAAAGACTCATACCCACTGCCAAGAATTGATGATACTCTTGATGCCCTAAGTGGAGCCAAGTGGTTTTCAACTCTGGATTTAAAGTCAGGTTTCCATCAAGTAAAAATGGCTGAAGCAGATAAACCTAAGACAGCATTTAGTTATGGCCAAGGTCTCTGGCAATACCGAGTGATGTCATTCGGGCTCACTAATGCTCCAGCAACAGTTGAGAGGCTGATGGAACGAGTATTGGAAGGCCTACAATGGAAGATATCCCTGGTGTACCTGGACGATGTCATTGTATTTGCAACAACTTTTGATGAGGAAATGTCCCAGCTAGAGGAAGTATTCCAGCATTTGTAAGCAGCAAACCTCAAACTCCATCCCAAGAAACGCCACTTGTTCCAGAAAAAGGTGCTTTACTTGGGGCACATTGTAAGTGAGCATGGTGTGCAAACTGATCCTGACAAGGTGAAAGCAGTGCGTGACTGGCCAACACCA
>NW_013754065.1:0-1095 GCF_000517525.1 Limulus polyphemus | reverse complement strand
TCCTTTGATGATCCACCAAATGCAAAGCATCACTTACTGCTGATGGAGTCCAGGTTTTGGGGTCGGAAGTGGTTATTGTCTAGGACTGAGCCATTGTTTTTGGCGTTTAATATTCGCATAGAGAGTCCATATTTCAGCACCAGTGACAATTCTGTCCAAAAATGGTTCACGCACATTACGCATCAAAAGAAACGAAGCAGCGTTCACACTTTGGAAACGATGATCATCGGAGAGTTTGTGAGGCATCTAAACACCTTCTTTATGGAGTTTTTCCATGTAATTTCAGGGCCATTTCACGAGTGAAATGGTTTAGACTCGACAAGTGTCTTCAGAGCATCAATATCAATTCCAACATGTCGGCTCCTGCCATCACAATTTTTAAGGCTAAAGTCACCTGAACGAAATTTGCTGAACCATCGTTGCCACTTGCAAACGTTCAAAACATTTCCATAAACTTCTTTGATAATCTTTGTTGCTACAGAGGCGTTGTTTCTTTTTTTGTATTCAAACAGCATTACATGCCAAATGTTTGTCTCGTCGTGTGCCATCACTATAAAGGATGAGAGATTACTAGACTTTACACTTTATGTAAGCTACACTAACGTGACGCTTAGGCGGTTCGTTTAACTATTATACGTGATATACTTTTTTCTGGGGGGTGGTTAATGAAAGTGTTCCAAAACGCGATATAAATCTCTTGACAACCTAACACTTTTGACCAAATACATATACGGACGAATAAGAATGATAACCAAAGCGGAAAATAATAACACTTAGACTGTTTCTGCTTCTTCAAACAAGTGAAATTTTCTATGACTATCCTGAACTGAATGGAAAATTTGAAAAAATACATATATTGTTAACATTTTCAAAAATGCTACAGCGGGTTGTTGCATTTATGTCAGAGTAACTAGATGACATGCGGTATCACTCAGAGGTTTGTCGAGCATGACATCCGAAAAGACATGGACACCTCACATTGATCTGTTTATCTATTTCTTCTCCTTCACAATGTTTGTCTTGAGGTAAAACTATATAGGACACAACACAAACCTACTATGACTATTCCAACAAAATGGTTTAATAATAATGGCT
>NW_013754064.1:0-1096 GCF_000517525.1 Limulus polyphemus | reverse complement strand
GTTGTTTAAATAGATGTCATAGTTATATGACATGAACGTTGTTTAGATAGATGTCATAGTTATATGACATGAACGTTGTTTAGATAGATGTCATAGTTATATGACATGAACGTTGTTTAGATAGATGTCATAGTTATATGACATGAACGTTGTTTAAATAGATGTCATAGTGTAATTTGACCATAGTCTCAAACTGGGGAGCTCGATATTGAGATAACGATCCGCGAACCATGTACCATGGTATTCCCACTTAATACTAGGCCACACCTGGCCCCTGTTCTGAACGTTGGTTTTTTTACACTATTCCTGTTATTTTACTATTTGTGATTAATAACAAACAAAACAAACTTTCTGTTGTTTCAGTCAATGACTGTTTGTTTTGTTCGTTCCGGTGTTAAGCACAAAACTAGACAATGGGCTATCAGTGCTTTGCCCACTGCAGGTATCGAAAACCAATTTCCCAAAGTGGAAAGATCTTAGACTTACCGCAAGATCCACTGAGGGAATATACAGGTAAGTTTGAAACTGTTTTCATATCACTTAGTGTTGTTTTCTTTTGTCGGAATATGACAACCGAAATATATAGTTTTCAGAGGTGTTTTTTTTTTTAATGTCCGTTTTGTTCATGTTCAATAAATGAACACCAATACTTGTGTAGTCACTCGGTCAACAAACCAGCGATGATAAACATGTTTACGAGTGAATCGCTTCTACACAATATACTTCACTGTTGTCCTTGGCGCGCACGTGTCGTAATAGGCCTAGTGCGTTGAGCTTTAGTAACAAATACATCCTTATTTAAAGTGAGATCATCAACATCAGTGGAAGAGAACTGCATGAAAGGATGATAAAATGAGGGTGAAAATCCCACAGAAGTTAGCAGTGAATGTGAAAAAAAAAACAGTCTTTAGGGACAAGATTTAATAATGTTTATATTAACCTTATCACTACTGGTGGCTCTTTAGGGACAGCATTTAACAATGTTTATATTAATCTTATCACTACTGGTGGGTCTTTAGGGACAAGATTTAATAATGTTTATATTAATCTTATCACTACTGGTGGGTCTTTAGGGACAGGATTTAACAATGTCTAT
>NW_013754063.1:0-1095 GCF_000517525.1 Limulus polyphemus | reverse complement strand
GTCGAGCATCTTATCCACCTGGCCATGCCGGGCCAGGTCTCTAGTCTAAGCCCTGTGACAAAGCACTATTGGGTGTAATGGGACCAGTTATAGCTTGCAGATGGTATTCTTGTACGGAGATGGGAAAGTGACGACTTGGCAAACAGTTATACCGAGGAAGTTATGGGAAGTTGTGCTGCGTCAATCCCATGATAATTTAACAGGAGGACATCTCTGAATCAAGAAGACATTGAATCACATACGACAAAGATCTTACTGGATAGGTATGAGGCGAGATGTGGAAGAATGATGCAGGACATGCAGTACATGTAGTGCTAAAAGGGGACCCAAGCATACAGGACGCCCACCTTATGAAGAGTTGTCTGAGAATGTGTCAGAGTTTGCGAAAGTGTTATCGGAAAGGATGGATGATATTCACCATCAAGTGCGTTCAAACTTGAAAACGTCTGCTGATTCGATGAAGTTAACTTATGATAAGAGATCTACTGAAGTTAGCTTTGTACCAGGAGACAAGGTATGGTTGTATAATCCCAGGAAGACCAAAGGGAAGACTCCTAAATTGTCTTCTCCATGGGAAGGCCCATATGACATAGTGGATCGTTTCTCAGACGTGACTTTCCGGATAAAATGTGGTCGGTGAGGTAAGCCAAAAGTGGTGCATGCCAACAGGCTTTGGCGTTATCACGGTCCAGGACATTTTAGTTGGGACAAAGTGGACAACAGAACAAATGACGCTGCTGAAGACGTGCCACCTGAAGAAGCCACCGTCGAAGAAGAAACTCTACTCAGTTTTGAGAAGGGAAACGGTGAAGCTCTTGATGAAGTTACAACCATTGATGTGACTATTATCAACGATAGAACATTTCTTGATGAAGCAGATGAACCCCATATGAAGCAGAAGCCAACGAGACGGAGACCAGTACGGAATAAGATACGTCCCGTAAAATTAAGAGACTTTGTTGAATTGTAATTTTGTATTTGTAATTCTGTACATTTTAATTAAGTTATTGTTTATTGTTATTGGTTTAATGTAAGTGGCTATTGTTCGGGACGAACAATGCTAAGGAGGGGGCAGTGTTGCGTCAGCGAGGTCAC
>NW_013754062.1:0-1095 GCF_000517525.1 Limulus polyphemus | reverse complement strand
ATTAGTAGGCCTATTTGTAGTCTAATACATAAACGTAACTTAGCTGAAACACTACTTGGTAAACTTTATTTTGCTTTTGGCTATAACTCAATGTCAACTTCTGAATTAAACCATTTTGCTGTTATATCACCGAAGTTATGAAAAAATAAAGAATAAAAACAAAGTTTTCTAACAAATCAACATGAATATTGAACATTCAACATAAACGCCATAGTTAGTCTAAGAACAATCAGGTGATAATTTTGTTACTAAGCGACGATGCATATTGTTGAGAATTAACCAAAAAAGGAGTGTGAAAGCGTTTTCTATACAGTGACAAAGGAAATAAGTCTTTTATAGTTAGTGATAACCTATCACAATTACAGAAAAAATACTTGTGCACTATTTCCAAATGCAGTAACTATAAAGACAAGTTAATGTCTCCGGTGGTTCAGTGTTAAGCTTGAGGACTTGTAACACTAGAATTCGGGGTTAGATTCCCGTTGAAAAAAACAGCTCAGACAGCGTACTTTCTACTTCATTAAAACAAACAAATTTAAACATCTTTTCAGATTGAAAGTTCTGAGGGTCTGGAACGTTATGACACTGCACACGCTCAATACTTTCAGCGGTGCATGTAGGTGCGTTTCTGAAGCGACAGTTAATCTCGTTATTCGGTTCAGAAGAGCCAGAGAAAGCCCTTGTGACGATGGGTGCTGCTGGCTATCTTCCCTTTGACCAGAGGTTCAATTTTAAGGACTACTATACCTGAATCCAGGACCTAGGGTGTCTCTAATCTGGCTGTTAGCCAACTTGCGCACAAGGTGCCATTGAGGTTGAAATTTCCAATTCCAAAGACAAGTAATTATTTTCACGTTTGCCCTCCGGTGGCTCAGAAGTAAGTACGAAAGGTCAACAGACAAATAAACAAAATTTTCAAGTTTTAGAAATTTTCACTCTATTGAAATAAAACGTATCATACTAAACAACTAAACAATCACTAACACAAATATGATTAGATTTGCTAAAATAATATTCAGGCTTTCAAAATATGAATATCAACAATACCATAAAAATATTATTTTTAACTAGATTTGTGATACGTATGCTTTAGCT
>NW_013754061.1:0-1843 GCF_000517525.1 Limulus polyphemus | reverse complement strand
GTATTTCAAATTGATTGAGAGTCGAGTATGTTAATCATCAGGCCGTGCCAGACCCGTTCCTGTAGAAGAGTTATATAACAGATTTAATTATTGGATCGTATTCTGTATTTCAAATTGATTGAGAGTCGAGTGTGTTAATCACCAGGTCATGCCAGGCCCGTTCCTGTAGAAGAGTTATTGAACAGATTTAATTATTGGATCGTATTCTGTATTTCAAATTGATTGAGAGTCGAGTGTGTTAATCACCAGGCCTGTTCCTGCAAAAGAATAAAAAGTTTAAAATCTAAAAGGTTGGTCTTACATTACTCCAGAAAAAGTCTTTCTTGTTTGTACACTGCTGAAATTTGCCTTTTCATTTCTTCACGACATGTAATCAAGTAAGAAAAACACGAGTTTTCAGGAGTAAGGTGAGACCAGTCTTTAAAATGTTAAGCCTACTCCAATTACCGAAACGAATGTGTAAAACACAGCAGTTATTCAACACACCCACCCACGTGTAATGGATTCTTAGAATGTGGACTACGTTCTAAACAGCTATAAATCTGTACCAGCACACGATGGTAACGTGCAGTGAGTTCTAATGAGTTACATAGAATGTTGTTATTTCTTCAGTGTTAGTGAACAGATAGCTACACCTAACGTCAATAGCAGGAAATGTAGAAGCTTTGAAATATATCCTCATTTTAGTTTGTTTGTTTGTTTGATTCAGATTCTTCGCACAAAGAGTTATCTGCGAGTACTCTTATAACGCACCCACAGCCCCAAAGTGTGGGGCATCCTCTTGCAATAACGGACTTCGAACCGTGAACCCTCAGATGATCGTATACTAGGATTTATTGATGATAATGGTAGGTTAAAAGTTCGGTAACTATAAGTCAGCAAATGTTTTATAGCTAAATAGTCCTACAGCACTGCAACTCTTACAGTGACCTTTTTAATCGTGAAATGCCACTGAAGTTTAAAAATCTAATCACACTAAAACTACAGTGAAAACTTTTGTTAAGGAAAGCTAAACTAAAAGTTAGTATTTTATATCTATTTTACAATGGAAAATTAAGAAAATGATAATTTTCATGTAATTTTTTACTTCGTTCTTCATTCATCAGAAATAGATCTTCATATCTCTTAACTTCATTCTTCTTTTTGATCCTAGATGGCAGCATGATGTCCATGCATGTCCATTAACGCTGTGTCACCATGACTAAATCTCAAATGTACACATTGTATTGTACTTACACCTGCACATATTTGAGAGACCAGTTGTGAGCTGTATACAGTCGATTTAAATACATCTAGTGCACGAACAGAACAAACAAAACAGCAGTTCTAGAGTTCGGGGTTGCAGATTTCATTGCATATATTTCATGTGCAATAACAACAATAATACACTTTAGGATTGTAGACTTCAGTGTATTTTTTATGTTTTCAACACTAGTGTGACAACAATAATACACATTAGAATTGTAGATTTCAGTGTATTTTTTATGTTTTCAAAACTAGTGTGACAACAATAATGCACATTAGGATTGTAGACTTAAGTGAATTTTTTATGATTTCAATAGTAGTGTGACAACAATAACACACATTAGGATTGTAGACTTCAGTGTATTTTTTATGTTTTCAACACTAGTGTGACAACAATAATGCACATTAGGATTGTAGATTTCAGTGCATTTTTTATGTTTTAAACAATAGTGTGTCAACAATAATACATATTATGATTGTGTATTTTTTATGTTTTCAACACTAGTGTGACAACAATAATACACATTAGGATTGTGTATTTCAGTGTATTTTTTATGTTTTCAACACTAGTGTGACAACAATAATACATATTATGAAT
>NW_013754060.1:0-1092 GCF_000517525.1 Limulus polyphemus | reverse complement strand
ACCAATTTTGCAGTGTAAGACTAGAGGGAAGGCAGCTAGTCATCACCACCCACCGCCAACTCTTGGGCTACTCTTTTACCAACGAATAGTGGGATTGACCGTCACATTATAACGCCCCCACGGCTGAAAGGGCGAGCATGTTTGGTGTGACGGGGATTCGAACCCCCGACCCTCAGATTGCGAGTCGAGCGCCCTAACCACCTGGCCATGCCGGGCCACTTAATAGTGAAGATTACAATTATATGTTTTATAATAAGTTTTGCAACATTTTGTACAGCAGATCGACATTTCGAAAGTTTCCGTTTTTGATATTTTATAGATAAATGTTGACGATATATATGTATTTTTGTTCATAAGCTACACGTGATATCAATATGTTTGCGTCAACTAAGGTCAAATGATGCTATACAAAACGTTTTCTTATGATACACTCTGACTATTGGGGGTATAAGATGAAATGTTTTTTTCGGTAGAATCTACACACAGAGAAGGTTTATTTTGGCCAATTTACAAGCACAGGAAAATATACTAGTGGTCATGTATAGGGGATATAGGATGGGTGGTCATGTATGGAGGATATAGGATGGGTGGTCATGTATAGAGGATATAAGATGGGTGGTCATATATAGAGGATATAGGATGGGTGGTCATATATAGAGGATATACGATGGGTAGTCATATATAGAGGTGGCAACTAGGCTTAGTGAATAAACTATTGGACAGGGATCCAAGAGTTTCGGTGTAAATACATTATAAACGAGATAGTCAATCCTGTTATCAGGTTAAAAGTAGTCCTTCCGTTGGCAAGTCCTGCCCACTAATTGCCTTCCCTCTGGTTTGCATCTCAAAATTGAGGATGGCTAGTTTGAACCGTATGACCTGGCTATTTAGCCAGTTGTATGCACAATGTTTCGTTCAGGCGAACAAATAAACATGAATACTGTTACGACAGTGAAAGTCACGTGACGCTGGTAACACGTCATGAGTTTCTAGAAGGATCATGACTGTTCCTGGCAATTCTAGTCTTTTCTAGGCGGAGATATAATGGCAGATAGGGAGATAGAGACAGATAATCGAGTCAAGCGAGCGGTA
>NW_013754059.1:0-1095 GCF_000517525.1 Limulus polyphemus | reverse complement strand
CCCACAACCTTGTATAATGTCCTGTTACACCACAGAGCTTCTGTATAGCTTTGGTACTCCTTTGTGATCTAGCACCTTGATACTCGCAAGGTTTGCTGAGATGCAGAATCTATGACAAAGTTCCACTTTTGGCCATCCAGCTTCCCTGTCACATAGACATTATGTGTGCTTGCCATTTTACACTTAGCTGTTGGGACAATGGGGGTTGGTGGGTATCCCTCAGCACCAACCATTACTGGTTTCCCCGAGGCTGACTTATTGGTAGTGTTCTTCTTACACTGCTCATCATATGTCCTTGCTCTCCACAATTCCAACAACCTCTTTGGGTAGCAGCCTTTCCTGTCGTGGCATCTTCCCTGTGTTGAAGTTGCCGCCATTGAGCTCTCTTGTACCCAGGTTTGTTGCAGTGCCAGCAAAGTCCCTCAAACCTCTCTGAAAGCTGACCTTTTCTGGCCTTGAATTCTGATGACTGTACCAACCTTGTTACCTCTGTGCTGGACTTAACGTAGGATTCAAATTCAAGAGCTCTGGCCATTGCATCCTGCATAGTAGATGGGTGTACTTGTTTCACTTGTATCTTCAGTTGTGGACTATCCTAGGCATCTACAAACTGATCCCTCAGCAACAGCTTGAGGACATTGGCTGGTGCAGTTGGGTAGGCCTTGTGTGCCATGCTTTCCAAGTCCTGTGCCAGCTCTTGCAGGCTCTCCCCTTTAGCACGGACTCTCGTCCTAAACCTAGCCCTGTAGACTTCTGACTGATTTTGAATTCCATACCTTAGTTCTAGAGCAGCTACCAGTGCTCTATAGTTGTGCCTGTCATCTGCTGACAACTGTCCAAGTACTTCCAGTGGTTATACCTTCAAGCTTGTTGCCAGGTACACTGCTTTCTGCTCCTCTGTCCATCCATTCATTTCTGCCAGTAGCTCAAATTGTGCTCTATATGCTTCCCATCGGATTCCTGTAGCTTCCTTCGTATTAGATCACCCCTATTGCTGACACTCATGTCTGGAATCTGACTTCTGGTAGGACTGAAGATATTTGTATTAGGGTTTAGCTGCGGGGTCTGGAAGAGGCTTCCTGTTGTCTGGGGCTG
>NW_013754058.1:0-1671 GCF_000517525.1 Limulus polyphemus | reverse complement strand
AGTGGCACAGCGGTATGTCTGCGGACTTACAACGCTAGAAACCTGGTTTCGATACCCGTGGTGGGCAGAGCACAGATAGCCCATTGTATACCTTTGTGCTTAATTTCAAACAATCAATCAATCAAACCTATCTATAGATGCAAAAAGAAAGAAAGTAGAAACCTGTTTGAGAAAACGTATTTTTAAGAGCTTATATTTTGTTAAATCATTGTTTAACTATAAAATCAATGCTTCCTGAAAATAAAATCTATATCATTAATAGTTGATTTTTATATGTCCACCAACTTTATAAATCCATTAAACGAAAGTAAAATTAGTCCTAATATAAACATGTCATGGGTATATAGGAGTAACCTCAAAACAAGTCAGTTTCGCAATATTTAATCTTCTGTTACGTCTCCGTTCGTTCGTTAATTTTCCGTAAATTCGTTCTGACGAAACTTTAGCGACACAAGTCCTTTCTTAAATAAAACTGGTTTATTCTTTCCGAATACAACTTTACGATACACTTAAATTGTTAAGCACGTGAGAAGTTCGTTGAGAATTATAGCATTTGTTACAGAGCGACTGTTGAAATATTCTCTCTGACTGCAGTTCAATTACTCACTGTCCCTCCGTCGCTTCGTGGTCAGTCTTATATATACAAGACTACACTATATCTAGTAATCTCCAGACAATTCAAGAAGGTTCGAGAATGACGTGGCGTGATACTAATCACGTGACCTCGATGTCGTAACAACGGGTTTATTCTTTCTGACTACAACTTTGCAATGCACTTAATTTCCACAGCCGCACTATAACAAACGCTATAATTCACAATGAACGTCTCACGTGCTCAACTCAACTGTCCGTATCTATCTCTCTCTGCAGTTCAATTACATTGTTGCCGTCACTTCTTACCGGTCTTATATACACAAGAATACCGCATATCCAGTAAACGCTTGAGACTTCACGAACCTTCGAGAACAGCACGTATTACTAGCGTCACATGACCCCGCTGTCGTAACACTGCCCCTTCCTTAGTATTGTTCGTCCCGAACAATAGCCACTTACATTAAACCAATAAACAATTAACAATAACTTAATTAAATGTACAGAATTTACAAACACAAAATTAAAATTAAGTCTCTTAATTTTACGGGACATATCTTCTTCTGTACTGGTCTCCGTCTCGTTAGCTTCTGCTTCATCAGGAAACGTCCTATCATTGGTAACAGTCGCATCAGTGGTAGTAACTTCATAAAGGGCTTCACCATTTCCCTTCTCAAAACCGAGTCGAGTTTCTTCTTTGACAGTGGCTTTTTCAGGTGACACGTCTTCAGCATTGTTCACTTTATCCCAACTGAAATGTCCTGGACCGTGATAACGCCAAAGTCTGTTGGAATGCATCACCTTTGGCTTATCTCGCCGACCACATTTTATCCGGAAAGTCACGTCTGAGAGACGATCCACAATGTCATATGGGCCTTCCCATGGAGAAGACAACTTAGGAGACTTCCCTTTGGTCTTTATGGGATTATACAACCACACCTTGTCTCCTGGTACAAAGCTGATTTCAGTGGATCTCTTATCGTAAGATAACTTCATCGAATCACCAGACGTTTTCAAGTTTGAACGCACTTGATGGTGAATATCACCCATCCTTTCAGATAACACTTTAACAAACTCTGG
>NW_013754057.1:0-1511 GCF_000517525.1 Limulus polyphemus | reverse complement strand
ACCTTTTCACGTCTCGTGATGTTTTTCGTTAATGCTATAATGTCTCAGAGTTTTCCCGACAAAATAAGCACTATCCGATATTTTTCTATTCATTTTGCGTCAGAAAAGCTCTTTTTTCCATTTTCCAAAAATATTCATATTTTCACAAAAGTCTTACATCAAGGGCTTCTTTGTATTCAAATAGGAGGAAAATAAATTTTTTTTAAAATTTCGGCAAAATCATGGGCTATAACCTTGACGTTTCTGTGAAAATATGAATATTTTTGGAAAATGGAAAAAAGAGCCTTTCTGACGCAAAATGAATAGAAACATATCGGATAGTGCTTGTTTTGTCGGAAAACTAAAAACTGAGACATTATAGCATTAACGAAAAATATTATGAGACGTGAAATGGTAAAAAAATTAAAAAAATTAATTTATCTAACCCAGAGTAAAACAATCCAAAACGTGAAGCTTATTTTATAAGAAGACGTCATGGCCTTTTACAAATTCGTATTTCGTTTGAATAATCTTATTTTTAAAGATATTCTTTATTTACAATATAACTGAAGAAACAAAAAACAGTAAAATCGAAGATAGCCGAATTTGTAATAACATATTGTAAAATAACTATTGGGGATTTTCGTGAAGGGATATCCATTTTAAAAGTCTTACATCAAGGGCTTCTTTGTATTCATATATGAAGAAAGAAAATTTTTTTAAAAATTTCGGCAAAATCATGGGCTATAGCCTTGACGTTTCTGTGAAAATATGAACATTTTTGGAAAATGGAAAAAAGAGCCTTTCTGACGCAAAATGAATAGAAAAATATCGGATAGTGCTTGTTTTGTCGGAAAACTAAAAACTGAGACATTATAGCATTAACGAAAAACATCACGAGACGTGAAAAGGTAAAAAAAATAAAATTTAGCTAACCCAGAGTAAAAACAATCCAAAACGTGAAGCTTATTTTATAAGAAGACGTCATGGCCTATAAGAAATTCGTATTTCGTTTGAATAATCTTATTTTTAATACTATTCTTTGTTTACAATATAACTGAAGAAACAAAAAATAACAAAAAACAGTAAAATCGAAGCTAGCCGAATTTTTAATATCATATTGTAAAATAACTATTGGGAATTTTTGTAAAAGGATATCCATTTTAAAAGTCTTACACCAAGGGCTTCTTTGTATTCAAATATGACGAAAAACAATTTTTTTAAAAATTTCGGCAAAATCATGGGCTATAGCCTTGACGTTTCTAAAATGGATATCCTTTCACAAAAATTCCCAATAGTTATTTTACAATATGTTATTAAAAATTCGGTTATCTTCGATTTTACTGTTTTTTGTTTCTTCAGTTATATTGTACACAAAGAATAGCTTTAAAAATAAGATTATTCAAACGAAATACGAACTTCTAAAAGGCCATGACGTCTTCTTATAAAATAAGCTTCACGTTTTGGATTGTTTTTACTCTGGGTTAGCTAAATTTTATTTTTTTTACCTTTTCACGTCTCATAATATTTTT
>NW_013754056.1:0-3805 GCF_000517525.1 Limulus polyphemus | reverse complement strand
AAAGTATCATACCAGATTAACACAGGGAATTAGAATCGTAGACGTTAAGCCGGATCAGTACCACAAAGTATCACACCAGATTAGCACACGGAATTAGAATCGTAGACGTTAAACCGGATCAGTACCACAAAGTATCATACCAGATTAACACAAGGAATTAGAATCGTAGACGTTAAGCCGGATCAGTACCACAAAGTATCATACCAGATTAACACAATATCATGGTAACCGGTTAATGTTGTTGGATAAACACCTTTGTAGCATGTTAACCGGTTAATATTGTTGGATAAGCACGTTTGTAGCATGTTAACCGGTTAATATTGTTGGATAAGCACGTTTGTAGCATGTTAACTGGTTAATGTTGTTGGATAAACACCTTTGTAGCATGTTAACCGGTTAATATTGTTGGATAAACATGCTTGTATCATGTTAACCGGTTAATATTGTTGGACTGTGTGCTTTTTAACTTTTGTTGCATATATATTCTCTTACTATTTCTTGTGTTAATATTGGTATGATGCTTTGTGGTACTGATCCGGCTTAACGTCTACGATTTTAATTCCTTGTGTTAATCTGGTATGATACTTTGTGGTACTGACCCGGCTTAACGTGTACGATTCTAATTCCTTGTGTTAATATTGGTATGATACTTTGTGGTACTGATCCGGCTTAACGTGTACGATTCTAATTCCTTGTGTTAATCTGGTATGATACTTTGTGGTACTGATCCGGCTTAACGTGTACGATTCTAATTCCGTTGTTGGATAAACATGTTTATATCATGGTAACCGGTTAATGTTGTTGGATAAACACGTTTATATCATGGTAACCGGTTAATATTGTTGGATAAGCACGTTTGTAGCATGTTAACTGGTTAATGTTGTTGGATAAACATGTTTATATCATGGTATCATGTTGTTGGATAAACACGTTTATATCATGGTAACCGGTTAATGTTGTTGGATAAACATGTTTATATCATGGTATCATGTTGTTGGATAAACACGTTTGTAGCATGTCAACTGGTTAATGTTGTTGGATAAACACGGTTGTATCATGGTAACTGGTTAATGTTGTTGGATAAACACGTTTATATCATGGTAACCGGTTAATGTTGTTGGATAAACACCTTTGTAGCATGTTAACCGGTTAATGTTGTTGGATAAACACGTTTGTAGCATGTTAACCGGTTAATGTTGTTGGATAAACACGTTTGTATCATGGTAACCGGTTAATGTTGTTGGATAAGCACGTTTGTAGCATGTTAACTGGTTAATGTTGTTGGATAAACACGTTTGTATCATGTTAACCGGTTAATGTTGTTGGATAAACACGTTTGTAACATGGTGTCTACTCTGTACAGTTTAACCTGATATGTAGTTGTCAGTTTTAACACAATGGCTACATTGTACATTTTAACTTGATATGTAATTGTTAATTTTAACAGGATGGTTACATTGTACATTTTAACTTGATATGGTTTACATAATACGTGTTAACAGTATATAGTTTATTGATAAGTACAGTTATGGACATCAAGAAAAGTCTGGATATTGTTTGTACCAACACGATGATGAGGCCATTATGTGTTATTTAGCACAAAGTTGCACAGTGTTCGTGCTGTGCTCACCGTGGGTATCGAAATCAGATTTTCATCGTTATATGACTTGATGTTTTACTGACTTGAGAACTACTGTTTTCTTAATTATGTGGAATTACGTGTTTATGTTATTTTCTATTTTATTAATATTATTACACGTTTGTAGCATGGTAACCGGTTAATGTTGTTGGATAAACATGTTTATATCATGGTATCATGTTGTTGGATAAACATGTTTATATCATGGTAACCGGTTAATGTTGTTGGATAAACACGTTTATATCATGGTAACCGGTTAATGTTGTTGGATAAACATGTTTATATCATGGTAACTGGTTAATATTGTTGGATAAACATGTTTATATCATGGTAACCGGTTAATAACTTGACAACTACATATCAGTTTTAACATGGTGTCTACTCTGTACAGTTTAACCGATATGTAGTTGTCAAAGTTTAACATGGTGTCTGCTCTGTACAGTTTAACCTGATATGTAGTTGTCAGTTTTAACATGGTGTCTACTCTGTACAGTTTAACACCTGATATGTAGTTGTCGTCTACTCTGTACAGTTTAAAGTTTTAACATGGTCCTGATATGTAGTTGTCTTAAACAGTACAGAGTAGACACCATGTTAAACTTGACCTGTACAGTTTAACCTGATATGTAGTTAATAGACACCATGTTAAAAGCCAGATATCAAGTTTTTCCAAAATTTTAAAGCCATGTAATCCTCTACTCCCTCTCGAGTTTGGTGAAGATAAAGACAATACTACTGTCTCGTAATTAGAGGGTAAGCTTGTTTCTAAATCTCATTATATCTCAAGAATATGCAGACAGCTGGACAAGAAACACACACGTACTTATTACCAGTTCATAAACTGAACTGTTCCGGTTTTGGATTCCAGAAAATTTTTTAGTGTTAGAACTACAAAGAAAAATACTGAAATGTAATTTGTTAATGTCTCGTTTTACGACCGTAGTTCGAAAACTGTCCGCCTGAGGGCGTATGGCCATAGGTAAGATCTTCACGCCCAAACTAAACAACTGTTTTTAATCTACAAGCGTCGGTCATTCGCTTCCGACGTAAAATCTTGAGTGGGGCTCCTGAACACCAATGACGCGCGAGAAACCAATAATTCATTGATGCACCTGTTCTTTTTCTTTACGTTTTCAAGATCACCTCATGAAAACAAAACTAAAACTTTTTACATCCGACCTTGATTTACGTTGATTTGTACATTAAGAACAATATAGTTTCAAATTAAATATTCAAATAAATAAAATGATATTTCAGCCCTACCGTGTGGTACAAACAGTTGACCTTGGGACTGTCAATGTTTACGTTAATTTTATCGAAACTTTTCGACGTTATCAATAAATAGAAATAATTATATTATTGTAACTAAAAACTTTGTTAGAGTCGCAATATGAGGGTCGAGGGTTCGAATTCCCGTCACCGGACATGCTCGCCCTTACAGTCGTGGGGGAGTTATAATGTTACGGTCAATCCACTATTCGTTGGTAAAAAGAGTAGCCCAAGAGTTGACGGTAGGTGATGTTGACTAGCTGCCTTCCCTCTAGTCTATCAGACCTAAATTAGGGACGGCTAGCGCAGATAGCCCTCTTGTAGCTTTGTGCGAAATTCAAAACAAACCAATACGCATTTACTTAAAACTAAATCCTACACTTCACCCAGATTTTTTATATCATAAATGTATTTGTATGATTCCTTAACCTAGTGAAAAGGTGACGTTTGCAAGTAAATTTTTGTAGACTATAAGGTTATTTACGTGAAGTACACGTATGATTCCTTAACCTAGTGAAAAGGTGACGCTTGCAAGTAAACTTTTTGTAGACTATAAGGTTATTTACGTGAAGTACACGTATGATTCCTTAACCTAGTGAAAAGGTGACGTTTGCAAGTAAACTTTTTGTAGACTATAAGGTTATTTACGTGAAGTACACGTATGATCAATTTATCAATGTTTGTTTTAACATATATAAAACTTGATTCATTCTTACTGGTACATGTATACAATCATCAACTTACAATAAGACACATTGTATACCACAATCCTCAGCTTTCCGGTATACAGAACGAAGAAATGCCACAAGGAACGCTGAGGATTGTTTGTGTCATTTCTTCGTTCCGTATACCACAATCCTCAGCGTTCCTTGTGGTCATTTCTTCGTTCTGTATACC
>NW_013754055.1:0-1280 GCF_000517525.1 Limulus polyphemus | reverse complement strand
GTTATTCTATCACTTCTAGTACAAAATCAAGGACTCTGAATGACGTTCACATCTGTTATACTATCACTTCTAGTACTAAACCAAGGAATCTGAATGACGTTCACATCTGTTATACTATCACTTCTAGTACTAAACCAAGGAATCTGAATGACGTTCACATCTGTTATTCTATCACTTCTAGTACTAGACCAAGGAATCTGAAAGACGTTCACATCCGTTCTACTATCACTTCTAGTACTAAACCAAGGAATCTGTAGGTTATTTATTCCATTTATTATCGCTAAATAGACAGATTTACTGTATTTTGTGTAGAAGTTCTCACTTCACAACTCTCAACAGATCACAACACAGATTTATACGAAAGATAGCATCAACAATTTATAGCTATTCTTGCTGTACAAATTACATTCAATACATTTCACGTGAATGTCATGGAAACGAAACAAGCCATGGTAACACGTAGTTGAAAAATCATTGAGTATAAAAAACAGGTAAATGTATTTAACCAGTCTGTTTTGCATTATTTAAAAAATATTCGTATTATCAGTGGCCTTTTTAGGTTTGTTTTTATTTAGGGGAGACACGAGGTGGCAAAGAATTAATTTGAGGGGAGGCAGAAAAATTAATATTTTCATGTCACTGAGAGTCAAATTACAGAGAATTTACAAATCTTAAAATACTATATCTCAGAATCTTTGTGGTTAAACACAAATCTACACAATATGCTATTGTTTGTTCTCTGTCTACTAAGTATATTGAAACTTATTTTTTTATCATCGTAAGCCTAAAATCTTACCGCTGATCCACTGGGGATGGGGAGCATATCTCGGATGGGAAAGCTACTGGGGGGGGGGCACAGCTCTTCAGTCGGGGATCTGTCCCTCCACTAAATTCCAGTGGATACGCCCACGCCTATTATCGAGCCTTATCTTTTAAGCCATAGGATTATTCCTGTAACTGTGTAATAATTGTAGCAGTTATAACATGAGATGAGGAATTGAATAATAATCAACAAGTCCTCTGGTGGGGCAGCGGCACGTTCATAGGCTTAGAAAGCTCAAATCCTGTGTTCGATTCCCCACTGTAGACACAGCAGATAGCCCAAAGTGGCTTTGCTTTAAAACAAAGCAAGTAAACATCAATAATAATAAAGCAGGTTTCTGATTCGTAGGTCCCTCTCGTACTCGCTAAGCAGCTGAACAAAGCCAAGTATCTTTCTGATATTATTCAGTTGTCATCATTAGGTTCCTCTCGTACTCGTCAAGCAGCTGAACAAAGCC
>NW_013754054.1:0-2130 GCF_000517525.1 Limulus polyphemus | reverse complement strand
CACTAAAGAATTTGTTTATTATAATGCTTTAAACTTAATACAAATGACGTCTTATAGAGGTATTTTGAAAGTGACGTATGAGTATTCGATTTAGACTTAAATTTTTGTAACATGTGTTTTTTTACACTGCGAGATTTTCCAGATCTGTTTACTTTTACGACAAGCTTGAACAAAAAAGTGATGAAACTTTGTCAGCCTTGTTATTTGTTCGATATTTTTTTTAAATACGATTTATAAATCAATAAAAATCTTAATCAAGTATCTTTTATTTCAAATATTTTTTACCACGGGTTAAATTTTTTTTTCACGGGGAACCCGTTCCCTGGGGTAAAAAATTATTGCCTCGGGGTGGACACTCTAGTTATTACATCATCTAAGTAATTAGTTGTCTGCTATTAGCCTAACTACTCAAGCCATTTGGGCATCTTTGAAATAATTTTTTGACATTTTTTTTTACGTTAGACATTTTAACGTACTACCTTTTCCTAAACATGAGCAAAAGACTTAGTGAAGATGAAAGTGAAGTTGTAAGGAAAACTCGAAAAGTTATTTCTTTAGAAGAAAAAATAGAAATCATAAGAAAAAGTGAAGATGGTGTCTCGAAATCAAGAATAGGCCTAGAGCACAAACTAGGTGAGTCAACAGTAAGAGAAATTTTAGGTAAAGCTGATGAATACAAAATGAAAAGTAAAGCTGCTTCAAACTTATCATGTGTGCATACCACTCGAAATCAAAATGTTATCATGGTTGAATTAGAAAGATTGCTAACTATCTGGATAGAGGACTGTAACCAGAAAAGAATTCCTTTAAGCACTGATCTCATAAAAGAAAAAGCATTAAGTCTCTTTTCAATCTTAAAAAAAGAAAAGTTTAAAGACGAGACAAAGGAGTTCCATGCTAGTGCTGGATGGTTTGAGAAGTTTAGCAGCTTCCTTATCTGCACTAGCTGCTTCCCCTGTAATTCTTACATTGTGCAGGCTAGTTCTTTTCTTTCCTTCTTCCACAATTTTCTTCAGAACTTCAGGATATTCATCCCGGATGAACAAAATTTTAACGTCGACGAGACCGGGTTATTTTGGAAAAGGATGCCTTCCAAATCTGAGAGTTCCCAGTCGGGATATAAAGCTGCAAAAGACAGAATAACCATTTTATTGGGCGCCAATGCTAAAGGAAATTTGAAATTAAAGCCTATGTTGATTTATCGAGCTCAGAATCCAAGAGCTCTTAAAGGTATAAATCAAGGGCAATTACCAATAATATGGAAATCTAATAAAAAAGCATGGGTAACTAAAGCTTTGTTTGAAGAATGGTTCGTCAAGCATTTTTGTCCAATGGTTGAAGACTTTTGCCGAAGAAGAAATTTAGATTTTAAAGCTTTGCTTATTTTAGATAATGCCCCTGGTCATCCTTTTGGTCTCGATTCAATGTACAAAAATATCCGAGTGACATTTGTGCCCGCAAACACCTCTTTATTGCAACCAATGGACCAGGGCGTTATCTCGATCTTTAAAGCATACTACCTGAGAAAGGCTTTCAAGCAAGCGATTCAAGCAACCTCTGGAGAGAATTCTATGACACTAGTTCAATTTTGGAAGAAATTCAGTATTAAGGATGCTATTGATAATATCCATCAAGAATGGAATGAAATTTCAGTTAAATATATGCAAGGTGTTTGGAAGACAGTTCTTCCACACTGTGCACAGGACGTCACAGGCTTTTCAAAAGATACAGAAGAGGTCATTAAAGAGATTACTCATATTGGAAAAGAACTTGGCTTCGCTGAAATTGATAAGTTGGAAATGTGCAAGAATTGCTAGAAGCTCATTCAGTAGAATTAACCAATCAGGATCTTATAAATTTGGACACTCAGAGAGCATATGAAGACATTGATGAATGTGAAGAAATCTTACCTACCCACCAGCATAAGAAGATGACGAAGAAGGAATTAGAAGAACTTTTCACGGTTATTGAATAATTTAAGGGAAAATGTTTAGAAACAGACCCTGATGAAGATAGAAGCCGTCAAATTTGCAAAAAAATTGATGAGGCAATTTCTCAGTACCGCCAATTAAATGAAGAACAGAAGAATACGATGCTACAAGCCACTCTAAATAAGTTTTTCATAAAAAA
>NW_013754053.1:0-1095 GCF_000517525.1 Limulus polyphemus | reverse complement strand
GTTCATCTGCTCCATCAGGAAATGTCCTATTATGGGTAACAGTCACATCAGTGGTAGTAACTTCATCAAGGGCTTCACTGTTTCCCTTCTGAAAACCGGGTAGAGTTTCTTCTTCGACATTGGCTTTTTGAGGTGATATGTCTTCAGCAGCATCACCTGTTCCGTTGTTCACTTCGTTCCAACTCAAATGTCCTGGACCGTAATAACGCCAAAGCCTGTTAGCATGCACCACATTTGACTTACCTTGCCGACCATATTTTATTCGGAAAGTCACGTCTGAGAGACGATCCACTATGTCATATGGGTCTTTGGTCTTTCTGGGATTATACAACCACACCTTGTCTCCTGGTACAAAGCTGACTTCAGTAGATTTCTTATCATGACATAGCTTCATGGAATCAGCAGACGTTTTCAAGTTTGAAAGCACATGATGGTGAATATCACCCATCCTTTCAGATAACACTTTCATGAATTCTGGCACATTTTCAGGCAACTCTTCGTAAGGTGGGCGTCCTGTTATCAGGTCCACTGGCAACCCAAGTTCCTGATAAAACATCAGCTTTGCTGGAGTGTATCCAGTGGCTTCATTCTCTGCTGTCTTAAAGGCCATCAACAATGGAGGGAGTAAAACATCCCAATCATCTTCATGGCTATTACAAAATTTTGCCAATTCCTGTCCCAGTGTCCAATTGTACTTTTCTACCATCCCATCCCACTGTGGATGAAGTGTCCTGGACTTTCGTATGCCAAATAACTTGCAGCATTCATGGAACACAGCTGATTCAAAGTTACGGCCTTGATCTGAACGCAGTTGTATGGCATACCAAATCTATAGAAGAAATCACTAACAGCCGAAGCTACAGTTGTAGCTTCCTGATTTGGTATTGCATATGCCTCAGGCCACTTGGTGAAATAATCCATCACCACACAAATGTACCTGTTTCCAGCGCGAGTTTGGGGCATAAGACCAGCAATGTCAATGGCTACTCTTTCCATTGGTGCACTAACTTGATATAACTTCATTGGAGCACGTCCCTTATGTTTGGGTCCCCTTTTAGCACAACATGTACTGCAGGTCCTGCAACATTCTTCCAC
>NW_013754052.1:0-1719 GCF_000517525.1 Limulus polyphemus | reverse complement strand
GACGTGTGCTCGTTGTGGTGACAAGGACCATGACTCCTACGAGTGCAAAATGGACCATCACTGTGTTAATTGTAGTGGTTCCCACCCCTCTTACTTTAGGTCTTACCCTAAGTGGGTGGAGGAGAAAGAGGTACAGCGTTTAAAGACTCTAAATAACATCTCTTATCCTGAAGCTCGGAAGCTATTGTTCCCTCCTACATCACGGACATATGCCTCTACACTACGCTCCACTGCTACAGTGGGAGTGCATACAGACCTTTCTGTGCCTCCATCTGAGTCTTTTTCACGCCATGTGCGGGTCTTCTGCCCTCCATAGATAATAGAGTTGACCAATCTATATATACTCCAATCTCTGTCCCCACTGTTCCTTCCAGTGACTGCCTGGGTCAACCTCCTCGGGCACCAGCCTCTGGTGTTCATGTGGGTCCTTCTTTGGCCCTTAAATGCAGAACGATTATTCGATCACGTCCTCAGTCATTGGATTCTCACTCTGATGACAGAGATCTACCCACTCGTTCAAGGGCAGGATCCATGGAGGTCGATCCGCCGTTTTTCTTTACTAGATGGAGGTCTTTTTATGTATGTTTAGGAGAAGAGGGTGGAGAACCCTTCGGTTTACGACCACTGGCCACTTTGATACAGTGGAACTGTCGAGGTTTTCGTTCGAATCTCGATGACATTAAGGCCTTGATTGACTCCTATCATCCCACATGTCTCTCCTTACAGGAAACATTTCTGAAACCTGCCCATACAGTCACCCTTCGGCAGTTTTCCTTGTACCGGAATGACAGGTTGTGTGATGGGTGGGGACACAGAGGGGTTGCACTGTTGGTTGACCAGCATGTGCCCTCCTTATCCGTGTCCCTCGATACACCCTTGGAGGCTCGAGCCATACGTGTTTCCTTGGGTTGTGCCATCACAGTTTGTTCTCTCTACCTGTCTCCTGGGGAGAGTTATAATCAATCAGACCTTGATGCTCTCGTTGACCAGTTGCCACCTCCCTTTTTACTTTTGGGAGACTTAAATGGACACAACCCCCTCTGGGGTGGTGCTGATATTGATGGAGGGGGGCGTTCCATAGAGCGCATGCTCTCGGATCACAACCTCTCTCTCTTCAATACTGGAACATACACTTACTTTCATGCACCTAGTCAGTCTTTTACTGCCATTGATCTCTCAATTTGCTCCCCTACACTTTTCACTCGTTTTTCTTGGATGGTCGAAAGCGATCCTCGGGGCGGTGATCATTTTCCCATCATACTGAGAGAGGTTGGCCATGGTCGATGCCACCCGACCCGAGTGCCATGGTGGAAGCTGGACCAGGCTGACTGGCCATCTTTCACCTCTCTCTCTGAACTTGATCCTGCCTTCGTCTGTCTACCATCAATAGACGATTGTGTGGTGGCAGTGACTAACCGTATTGTCCAGGCGGCTGTTTATTCTATTCCTAAGACATCGACACGTTTTCCACGGTATCCTCGTCCATGGTTGAGTCCTGCCTGCCAGAAGGCACGGAAGGCTCAAAAACGGGCCTGGGATACCTTTCGACGGTATTCCACTCTTTCTAACCGAATTGTTTATCAGCGGGCCCGTGCCCATGCTCGGCAGGTTCGACGTCAAAGCCAAAAGGAGTCTTGGATAAAGTTCACTACTAGCATCTCTTCTACCACCAATTCCAAAACTGTATGGGACAAGATTCGGAGAGTCACTGGGAGGTAT
>NW_013754051.1:0-1095 GCF_000517525.1 Limulus polyphemus | reverse complement strand
GGGATGATTGTAGTACGTACTGAACTGATGACTTACCATTGTCAACTATATCCTTGTCAGTAAGTGAGATGATTGTAGTATGTACAGAACTGATGACTTAACATTGTCAACTATATCCTTGTCAGTAAGTGGGATGATTGTAGTACGTACTGAACTGATGACTTACCATTGTCAACTATATCCTTGTCAGTAAGTGAGATGATTGTAGTATGTACAGAACTGATGACTTACCATTGTCAACTATATACTTGTCCGTAAGTGGGATGATTGTAGTAAGTACTGAACTGATGACTTACCATTGTCAACTATATCCTTGTCAGGTCTTAATTGGTAAGGGACGACTGTATAGTATGTTTTCAGCTGATGGCTTACGAGTTTGAAGTTAGATCTTAGCAAGCGGGTCGACAGTACTATTTATTCACGTGGAAGCCTACCTTTGTGAGAAACTTCCATGCTTTGAATTTTTATAAATGTCGAACAGTTAACAAATATTGTAGAATGACGAAGGTTTGCTGCAAGAAACAAATTCTCTGTATATAGAAATTAGTGTATTCAAAATAATACTGTTTTGAATAGAGCTTCATTCTTCTAGAGCTCGTGTCAATCTATACTTAGAAAAATGTTAATTTAAAAAGGGTTGTTGTACTCTGGTGTCACCTACCTCTAGTGGCCTCGTTGTACCAAGGAAGTCGTGAAAACTAAGTGACGATTGGTTGAATTTTATCCCATGCTTGAAGTTTCTTTTTTAGATAATACGTTACTCTGGAATTAATAAACTTTGACGTAACTACAAGTCCCAGCAAATTTAATATCAATGTAACTCCAAGCTCCAGCGAGTTTAACTTAAGCTTCTCTTGATTCAATAAAGTTTGAAGTAACTCCAAGCTCCAGCGAGTTTAACTTAAGCTTCTCTTGATTCAATAAAGTTTGAAGTAACTCCAAGCTCCAGCGAGTTTAACTTAAGCTTCTCTTGATTCAATAAAGTTTGAAGTAACTCCAAGCTCCAGCGAGTTTAACTTAAGCTACTCTTGATTCAATAAAGTTTGAAGTAACTCCAAGCTCCAGCGAGTTTAACTTAAGCTACTCTTGATTCAA